>NC_056748.1:130465383-130507883 GCF_019279795.1 Protopterus annectens | reverse complement strand
ACTTCTCTGTTTTGCTAGTTTCTAAATTTACAGTTCTTTATTTCACTTTTTTATGAATTACTCAGTATATACCATCTGGTTCCATTACTTTGTCAGACTATTCTCTGCAGTTATCTCTGAACTGTCTTTATCTGTCACATGACTGGGATCACCCCATAACTTATTGTCCTACACATTTGGATTGAATGGGTTTGCTACATACCCTCATCTGAAGGCTCTTTAGCCGAGGTACCAGAACACATTAAAGAATTTTGCAGTTCTTCAGCTCTGTTTTGCCTTGTTTTTTATTTTATGTCAGCTTGTTGTTTCCAGTATACATACCCTCATCCCTCAGTTCTGTCAATTAAGGAATCCTGAGCAGAAATTACACATTTAAGGGCCCTGATTTCACTTCACATTTCTGATCATCGCCTTTCATCCTTTAGAGAATTCTGACCAAAAAGTATTCATTTTGCACACCTGAGTTTTTGCTAATGCTTTCATCCGTTCCTCTTTACCTTTCCTTTTCTTTTATTTTGTATTCCTATTGTCATAAAACCTTTTATAATGCATAATAGAGCACAGTTACTACCTGACCTTCTTTTCACAAGACAAGTCTCTATTTGAGCAGTTGTGTCCTGTGAAAAATCATGGAAAATTGCAAACATCCTGACATTTTTGAATAAAAGCTATTTTCTAAATTTTCTTTAATAGCTGCACAAAACAAATGTTTTGTGTCAGAAATACCCAAGTATTATATGAAGAAGCATAAACAACTGAAATGCTACGAAAAATGAGTTCATATTTTTGAATTGCAGTGCTTTGCACTGGCTGTTGCTGCAGAATGTCTTGCAGAATCTCACAGCTGAATCCATACTTTTGGCTTTTAAAAAGGGGGGGGGGCAACCATATAATTGATTGACTAATTTGCTAAAAGTCTTGTAACTTCACCCATTCTCAGTAATGGTTCAGGAAGAAAATCTCCAAACATTATCAGTACTTATTTATTTAAGTTTGCTTACCGGGGTAGAACACTGTTCTAACAATGACCAGTTGCAGGCTAAGCCATATCAAAGTATCACTAATTATATCTATATAGAATTAGATGTTTGGGTCAGACAGATGGAAGCATCTATAGTGTTGTTAATTTGGAAGAAGTATGTATATGTTCATATCTAATTGCCCTGAAGGACCATTTTAAGTCTAGCTAATAACTTAAGATCAGAATTAATACCTGTACCTTGTGTCTAGGAGGCAAAGATCTTAACCATTATGTCAAACATACCCCCAAGTATGGTATACAAAACACAGCCCCAAACCACCAGTATACAAAGTTTACTGAGCAGTCATCTTAAGTTATTTATACTCCTTAATTTACACACATACTTTCAATTTATATATATATATATATATATATATATATGTTTATATATATATATATATATATATATATGTTTATATACTCTACAGGAAAATAAGTTAGGAAAACCAGAGAGTTCACATTAAATACTTGGTCCACTTTATAGCAACTATTACAGATTTGACAAGTAGAGAGAATTTTAGGTTATGTGTTGTTTAGCTGTGAGTTACAACGGCATTTTCAGATGGTATTGAGATGTTGTTCAAGAGTTCTTTTAACGTCAGAGGTGATGGGGTTACCCTTTATGTGCCGTGATAATGGGGTTCAAGCTTCAGATGTGGTTACTTTTTTCCCCTTTGTATATATATTTGTTAACTGGGTAATCCCACTGGTAATGTCTGTTTTCTGGAGTGACCTGGGAATCCTGTCTGGTTTAAAAGATTTTTTCAGTCACAAAACTGTTAAATGAAAGTAGAAGGAATTAAACCCAGTACTCGTGGCTACAGGAAGCAGTTCATAACAGGTTAGAGTCTAAATCATCTGCACTAACCGCTAGACCATTTTGTGAGGAAATGGTTATGAGAGTCAGTTAACAAGTGACTTTAAAGATAGAATTTGATCGGGATTCTGTAGCATGCAGTAAGCTATTCTCAATGTAGTGAGTGTATTGTTTCATTTAATATAATTACTTGCTCTAAGGCACTGGTGGACCATTTTAGAAGCAAATAGAGATGCACGGTGGTATGCTTGTTCTACCTCAACCCCCGACAGTAAGTGTTGAACATAAAGTTAGTACAGAGAAGTCCAGAACACTTGGCAAAGATAACCTATAGCAATGGCTAACCACATGCGGTGGGGTTAGGAATTGTTTTGCCTAAATATAGTGTGATTGGACTGCAGGTACACTTGTGACTTACTTTAATGATACGAAACAGAATGCAAAATCAAACATGACTTCATATGATACAGAAAATGAGTTTCTAAAGCTGCCAAACACAGAGGATTATTTCCAGCTTGCTGCTTTGCTTCCTAAGATCTGTTATTTACTGTAAATAGGTTTGGGGTAGAAGTGAGTTATCTTTGTGGAATCAAAAAGGCCAACACCGTGACCTAAGAAGTACTATGCATGTATCTGCATGAACACACAGGTATGTATATACACACATACATATATAAATACGTATATATATTTGTATACTATGTACATAATGGTGTAATTCCCTTACTGAGTGCAGTAAACAGAAGTATTCTTCAGAATTTTAGAAAGAAGACAAAAGCACTTTATCTAACTTGAAAATGAAGTGAATGGCATTAGCAGAACTGCAGATATGATACAAAGTTTATCAGAATAGTTTAGGAATAGTTGTCATTTTGATTGAAAAAATTATACTAGTCTTAAGCAATAGGTTACAAATTAGGTGAATAAAATACATTTCTAGAGGGTCTGTGACTCTGGGTCACTTGGAAATGACACTATCAATATTTGTCCACGGCAATGTTGATAGCAATTTGCATTTATTTTATAATAATTGTACTAGTAATCCCTTACAGGCTGTGAGTTGGTTTAGGATTCTAAATATTTTCTGAAAAACATACTCAGGCAGATTCAATAAACCCTACACAGTCCATTAACACTGTGTGTGTGTGTGTGTGTGTGTGTGTGTGTGTGTGTGTGTGTGTGTGTGTGTGTGTGTGTGTGTGTGTGTGTGTGTGTGTGTGTGTGTGTGTGTGTGTGAGTGTGTTGTGGTAGCACACTGTTTTGTATTCAGTAAATGGCTCTGTGGATGGTGTGTAGAGGTGCAAAACCACGGTAAACACTGTGGCATACTAATTATAGCATAAACAGCTGAATTGTATGCCAATCAGCCAATCCAAGATGGAGGAGTTATTCAACAAGTTATAGAGCAACTGTGTAGATTCTGGTTTTCCCTGTGAATTCCAAAACCTGTTGGAATACAGCCATGGAAGAGTCTGCACAGAAAGAATGTTAGGGGCTGCTGTTGCTTTAATTCATGTGTATGTGCAACAGGCTAAAGTCTATGCTGTGCTGCTGCTAACAGACCAAGGTCAAAAAGGAGAAGAGTTTTCAGAACCCCATTGTAACTAACATGATATGGAAATTGTAGAGCACTACAGGGTGGATGACACTACAGAAACTCTGCAACCTCTGTCATCCTCAAGTCAACCCCAGGGCAAACTGAGGGGAACTCATACCAGTGGAGACAAAGGTATGTGTAGCACTTAGAATTTTGGCTAAAGGAACCTTTCAGAGACCAACAGGGGACATATAAGGGGTGTCACAGGCATCAGCATCCAGGATCCTCCATCAATTCCTGAATGCTATCACCTTCAAACTAACATAAAAAAAACCCACCAGAAGCTTGGAAGGTTATATCAGCACAATGGGTTCCTTACCCTTTCAGCTAAGCATACCCTTGCTGTCACTTATCTCCGTCCCTCTCTCATGTATGGAGCCCCTCTCCTTACTAACCTATAATTCTCTCTAAAGGCAAAACTTGCATCTTGCTACAATAAAATCTTTAAGTTTGCTAAAGGCTCTAAGTTCTCCTCTCACCATTGCAGTTCCCTACACTCCTTAAATTGGCTTGATCTTCCTATCTCTTTCATATTCAACTTTCTACTGTTCATAAACTCATCTTTAAGCCTTCTAACTGTCTCTTCCTCTCTTCTATCCTCACCTTACACCTTCCTAAAAAATCTCTCAGATCCAAAAATCAGAATGTACTTTAAGTGTACAAACTAACATGCAGTCCCGGGCAACTGTTATTGTCATTTGCTCTAGCATGCAAATGCAACTCACTTCCACTACACACCCATACTACCTAGAACCACTCTAGTTTTTAGACTTTGCTTCATTCCTACCTTTTATCTAATTGGGAATGCTCCTGTTCTCACCCTTCTTAACTTTTATCTATTTTACTCCTACTTTATATTAAGCTTTCTTTCACAAATTATACCTAACACTTGCTATGTTTTTCTTAACACCTTATAATTTACATTGTAGGCATTTGCATGTCTTGACCTGCAGAAGAATGCTATTTATTCCATACATTCCAGAATGCTTTGTTATGGCATACACCACAAAATGCTTTGTTACTATTATTATTTTGTCAATCGGTTTCTGTTACTTTAAATCATGTAATATTTTTTCTTAGTTTGTTTTATTCTATTCATTATTGTAATATTGTTAAGTGGACCTTTTCTCCCTGGGCCTCCATTGAAAAAAGGCTCTTTTTGGCCCAATGGACTTTCCCGGTCAACAAACTGCAAATAAATAAATAAATAACTAAATAAACATACCCGTGAGCACATATCTTTTCCCAGTACTCTTGAGGAAAGGGCCACAAATATGCAGGAGTTCTACCCTGTTACACACTACTCTGAAGTACTGGGTGCCATAGATTGTACACATATAGAAATTAAGGCACCACCCGGAGAACAGGGAAGGGTTTCCACTCTATTAATTGCCAAGTCATGTGTAATGCCAAGAGAATTGTCTTGAATATGTGTGCCATGACTCACAGATCTGGCACACCTCCCAACTGTATCATATGCTCACTAGAGTTAATATACCACAAGGTCATTTACTGGGGTTTGCAGGTTATGTACTGCAACCATGGCTGATGATGCCCATCAGAAATGCACATACAACTGCTGAAGAATGCCATAATGAGGTACATGCTCAAACCAGAAATATCACAGTCTTTGTGTTTGGGCTGCTGAAGTCGCAGTTCCAGTGCCTAGATACATATGGGGGAGCTCTGCAGTACAATCCACGTACATGTACTGAAATATTCACAGCATGTGGCATACTACACAACATCATCCTGAAAAAACAGCTTCAGCAGGATCAACAAGAGGAAGGGTCACGGATTCCACCACCAATGCCAAGGTCACCACAGCCACATGCAGGTGAGGAGTCAGAGGGGGAACTATCAGCTGCTGTGTGTGTAGGCAGACATAGGCATGCCCCATATGTAGCAGCTGCTGTGGGTGTAGGCAGACAGAGGCATGCTCCATATGTAGCAGCTGCTGTGGGTGTAGGCAGACATAGGCATGCTCCATATGTAGCAGCTGCTGTAGGTATAGACAGACATAGGCATGCTCCATATGTAGCAGCTGCTGTGGTTGTAGGCAGACATAGACATGCTCCATATGTAGCAGCTGTTGTGGGTGTAGGCAGACATAGGCATGCTCCATATGTAGCAGCTGCTGTGGGTGTAGGCAGACATAGGCATGCTCCATATGTAGCAGTTGCTGTGGGTGTAGGCAGACATAGGCATGCTCCATATGTAGCAGCTGCTGTGGGTGTAGGCAGACATAGGCATGCTGCATATGTCCTGGCATTTGCTAAGAGAGAGAATGTCAGCATGTTTTTGATTAACTTCATAGGAGCTAAAGTTAAATATTTTAAAATCACCTGAATGGTTCCACCAATGTCAAATGATGTTAGTTCAGCAAGAATGTCATTATCCAAGGTCACTGTCGCCACGGAGGAACGGGAGGAACCATTCAGCTCTAAGAGGGCTAACATGGTTGATACAGTAATGGATCTTAGAATTTATATTAGGAAACTGACCAAGCATATGTGCACATACCTCTCAACCTCTTAGAGCAATAAATCTGGACAAAGCCATAAATAAGAGTAGGACAAAGGCCCAAAAATAGGGAAATTTTTTAAATATTGCTCTTACAAATTTAGAAAGTTGATAGAAGAACAGGTTTTGCATTAGCATGAATTTTCTGAAGGGTATGACATCTGAAACTCAGATGTCTACCATTATGCTCTAACTTCAGTCTTTAATGATTTGCAGCTAAAAATATTAAGGTTCAACCAAACACCCTAATAACTGGAAAATAGTAGGATTCAACCAAACACCCTAATAATGGGCGACTTCAACTATCCCACCATTAACTGGAAAAACTACTCTTGTACCAACTCCTTAGCTCAACACTTTCTGGAATTCATAAATTCCAATGCCCTGGATCAACTTATCCACACCCCCACCAGGGGCAACAATATTCTAGACCTAGTCATTACCAACATGAGTGACCGGTGTTCCACACCTGAAGTCAACTCCTCATTGGTCCGATCCAACTATAAGCTAATCACCCTTGATATCCACATCCCGCCCCCACCCCCCATTAAGGAAACCACAGTAAAACATTTCTCCAAAGCCAACTTCATGCTTCTTAAGACAGAAGTGGTGAACTTCATGACACCCATGCAGATGGACAATACAGTTACAACTGCTGAATCCTACATAAATGCAATCTATAAGCACTTACACGAGTGCATGGATTGTGCTATCCCAAACAGAACCAAGATACTATCCTCCAAAAAAAGGAAGCCAATCTGGTGGTCCCCTGCCATAAACAAACTGTACAACAGAAGGAAGAAACTGTTGCAAAAGAGAGTAAAATTCCATGAGTGGAGGAGCTGGAGTCCCTGTAATCACAACTACGTAGGTAAAAGCTGCACTCTCTAAAGCCAAAAACACAGCATCCATGGGACCGGACAACATCCCAGGCTGCGTTTTACACGAACTTCAGAATGAACTGGCTCCCTACTTAAGCACCATGTTCAATAATAGCCTTGCATCAGGCTTTGTGCCCACTGAATTGTGCACAGCAACAGTTATCCCACTCCACAAAGGGGGAGCCACCACTGATCCCTGGAACTATCGACTTATTAGCCTGATGAGCCTGGTCTGCAAGGCCATGGAACATATCATCATGGAACTCATAAACTAAGACATTGGTAACCTCCAAACTCTGGATCCCACCCAGTTCGGGTTTGTGAAAGGCAGATCATGCCTTCTGAACCTGATCGACTTCTTTGAGGCAGTCACCAAAGCCGTAGATGAGGGTAAAGTGGTTCACACAGCCTATCTTGACCTCACCAAAGCATTTGACACCATCCCCCATTCTGGAGTTATAGCTAAACTCACTAAACTAGGTATAAATCCCTACGTTACAAGATGAGTTGCCAACTGGCTCACTGACAGAACCTACACTGTAAAAGTTGCAGACTCCAAATCTGACCTCAAAGCAGTGACAAGTGGAGTACCACAGGGTTCCATCCTGGGACCTCTCCTGTTTGGTATCTACTTCTCTGAAGTACAGGCTAACACAGAAGGCCTCTGGCTAATGAAATTCGCAGATGACTGCAAACTAGGAGCCATAGTTAAGTCCCCAAATGATGTGGACATTCTACAGAAGGGCCTCGCTGAGATAGATGCCTGGTGTCAGAGCCATGGCCTCAAGCTCAGTGCCAAAAAGTGCAGTGTCATCCCTTTTGGCAAAAACTCTGTACCCATAAACTACCACATAGGCAGCAATCTACTTAACACCGAATGCGTGATAAGAGACCTTGGGACCTAGGTGGACAGTAGTCTCCCCTTTGATAGTCACATTGCCACAGTAGTCAGGAAGTCCTTCTACATGGCACACCTCATCATAAAAGAGTTCTCATCCAGGAAAAAAGAGGTCATTGTTCCCCTCTACTCGACACTCATTAGACCCATTATAGAGTACAATGCCCCTTTTGGAATGTACCTCACAAGACATCTGCAGCAGCTGGAAGGCCACAGAAGTACTTCACAATGAGGATTACTGGCCTCAAACAAATGCCCTACACTGACCGCCTCAAAAAACTCCAGCTTTACTCCGTAGCATATCGCCTACTCCGAGGTGATCTCTGCCTATCATATAATGCTATGTCAAACCCAGAGCTGTTGGACATGGTACACCTAAAGAA
Organism: Protopterus annectens; assembly: GCF_019279795.1. Taxonomy (NCBI): domain Eukaryota; kingdom Metazoa; phylum Chordata; order Ceratodontiformes; family Protopteridae; genus Protopterus; species Protopterus annectens. Next base: position 130,499,763 of record NC_056748.1, on the reverse strand, counting down.
ATCCCAGTCCCTCCGAACTACATGCTCTAGGGACCTAAACCTTGTCACCACAATAAAAAGGACATGCTGAAGGGATAGATTCCTGTCCCAGAGACCTCCCATACTCTGCAACAGGCTACCCATCTATGTCAAGCAAAGTTCTTCATTAGCACTCTTCAAGAAAAATCCTGATGAGAGGATGGGAAATAAGAAATACACCCCGGGGATCACTTCTGTGTCTCTGCCCGAATGTGGCATAGGAAAATAACTTTCTTGGGTGGTGTAAGCCAGGGAACCTTGTTGGCTAGGCTTACATAAGCCCTTGGGCCAATAGCCTAGTACCTACCTATGAACCTATGAAGAAAACGACAATTTTTTGAAAAACAGACCAAAAATATGAGATGAAAATCTGGACATTTTGCAAAAATCTGTACAGGTGAGAGGTATGTGGTATATGGTAGGACAATAGAGGTACGACTGCCGAATCCTACACAAATGCACTTTATAAGCACTTACACGAGTGCATGGATCATGCTATCCCTAATAGAACCAAGATGTTATCCTCCAAAAAAAGGAAGCCAATCTGGTGGTCCTCTGCCATAAACAAACTCTACAACAGAAGAAAGAAACTTTTGCAAAAAAATAGTAAAATCCCATGACTGGAGGATCTCCCTGGTCAACCTCAGTAAGAAGCTGAAATCCCTCATAAAATCCTCCAAAGCTAGTTATGAAAACAAAATTGCCACTGACTCTAAAGACAACCACAAAGTATTCTACAGCTATGTCAAGAATCTCAATGCCAACACTCAGATCTGCTCTGAGTTACAGCACAATGGCACTAAATATACAAAACCAAATGATATTGCCAACATCCTGACAGATAGGTTCAGTGCTAACTTTATCCCCCTCTCACCCCCTAGAGGGCCCATCTCTATACCGGAAGAATGCAAAGTTCCTGTAGTCATGGCTGCACAGGTAAAAAACACACTCTCCAAAGCCAAGAACACAGCATCCATGGGACCTGACAATATCCCAGGCTGCATTCTACACAAACTACAGAATGAACTGGCACCCTACCTAAGTACCATGTTCAATCATAGCCTCACCTCAGGCTTTGTGCCCATTGAATGGTGCACCGCAATGGTTATCCCACTCCACAAAGGGGGAGCCATGACGGACCCCGGGAACTACCGCCTCATTAGCCTGACGAGCCTGGTCTGCAACACCATGGAACATATCATCATGGAACTCATAAACAAAGACATTGGTAATCTCCAAACTCTGGACCCTACCCAGTTTGGGTTTGTAAAAGGCAGATCATGTCTCCTAAATCTGATTAACTTCTTTGAAGCAGTCACCAAAGCCATAGATGAGGGTAGGGTGGTTCACACAGCTTATCTAGATCTCGCCAAGGCTTTTGACACCATCCCTCACTCTGGAATTATAGATAAGCTCACTAAACTAGGTATAAATCCCTATGTCACAAGATGGGTTACCAACTGGCTCATGGACAGAACCCACACTGTGAAATTAGCAGACTGCAAATCCGACTTCAGACCAGTGACAAAATGAGTACCACAGGATTCAGTCCTGGGTCCTCTCCTGTTTGGTATCTACTTCTCTGAAGTACACGCTAACACAGAAGGTCTTTGGATGTTGACATATTACAAAAGGCCCTCAATGAGACAGATGCCTGGTGTCAAAGCCATGGCCTGAAGCTCAATGCCAAAAAGTGTATTGTCATCCCCTTTGGTAAAAACTCTGTACCCATGAACTACCACATAAGTGGTAGTCTACTTAATCCCAAAAGTGTAATAAGAGACCTTGGGACACAGGTGGACATTAGTCTCTCCTTTGATAATCACATTGCCACAGTGGTCAGGAAATCCTTTTATATGGCTCATCTCATCACAAAAGGTTTCTCATCCAGAAAAAAAGAGGTCATTGTTCCCCTCTACTCATCACTCATTAGACCCATTATAGAGTACAACTCCTCTTTTGGTATGTACCTAACAAGGCATCTACAACAACTGGAAAGGCCACAGAAATACCTCACAAAGAGGATTACTGGCCTCAAACAGATGCCCTACGCAGACCGTCTCAAAAAACTCCAGTTTTACTCCGTTGCATATCGCTTACTCAGAGGCGATCTCTGCCTAACATGCAATGCTACATCAAACCCAGAGCTGTTGGACATGCTCCACTTAAAGAAATCCCAATCCCTCCGAGTTACATGCTCTAGGGACCTAAACCTTGTCACCACAATAAACAGAACATGCTGGAGGGATAGATTCCTGTCCCAGAGACTTCCCATACTCTGGAACAGACTACCTATCTATGTCAAACAGAGCTCCTCATCAGCACTCTTCAAGAAAAATCTTGATAATTGGATGGGAAATAGGAAATTCACCCCAAGGATCACTTCTGTGGCTCTGCTCGACAGGGGCACAGGAAAATAATTTTCTTGGGTGACGAAAGCCAAGGTACCTTTTTGGCTAGGCTTATATAGGCTCTAGGGCTAATAGCCTAGTACCTACCTATGGACCTATGAACCTATGTATGTGCAATATATGCTCATTGCAAGGATTACTTTGAGCAATCTGTAATTATAGTTTGTAATTGTTAGGATGTATACTTAAATATAATATTTCAGATAAAATAAAGATAAAGCATTGTATGTCACATATGATGGTACTAGCTTTATCTCTTTTTTTCTCTCACCCCAACCCTTATCTCTTTTTCTATTTTCTATTGTGTGTCATCAAAATGTCTCCAAGTCATCCATCTGTAACAAATCACTAAATGCTTCACAACACAGTGTAGAAGGCCATCTCCAGTGGGTCAGCCTGCCCCCGCTCCATCAGCTTTAGCACTGATGCCCTGCACATCTGGAACCCAACACAGCAGTACTGCCTCTGCTGCCCTTGCACTACCTGTGTCCTCGGGTAACAGTACCTTGGCAGCTGGTGCTGTGGTACTCTCTGAGAGTACTATCAGAGGTTTCATCACATGCCAGAAAATGCCAGGGTTGGTGCATTGGGTCATGCACAGCACAATTGGTGTATGCCTACACCACATGGAGAGTCTGCTGTCCCTCTTGGCCTGTAGGATGAGAAGACATCAAACACTCCAGCAGCCAGTAGAGTAAGGGGACAGTGATGACAGTCCTATGGGTGAGGACTAGATTCTCACTGTCTCCATGTTTGATGGGCATGTGCTTGCATTGTCCCCTCCCTCACCCCAGTCATGGTGTCCCCAACCCTTTTGTGTCTCTGTGGTGCAGTTATCAGTTCCATACATCAGGACTGTCACAGACATCAAGAATGACATACACATACTCGTGCTGTGTCCAAACAACTGTCTGGAGGACTACATATTATGGGCAATCATTGACTTCAACTGTGATATTAGTATATTACAGACAGTAACAACACACACCAAAGACTGCTGCCACAGCCATGACAACACATGAGATGAAACAAAAACATGGGGGATTTGTTACATTATGAAAACAAATGCACAACCCAAGGATAATGTAGACATCACACCCTATTATATGACTAACTGGTATGTGACCTGTGTCCTGAGGTAGATGGTATGTGTAATGTCCACCAGCATGTGCTCACAGTAGTGAGTAACCCCTTGTATGTAACAAAACCACTGAGTATGTGAAGGACGTCCACATCAAAAGCCATAATACCGCCATAGTTCACAGAATTCGTCACACCAGTAACTGAGTACAATGCACCCTTCTTCATGTACCTCTCTACACATCTTCCACTGATGAGTAACTAAAGTGTAGCACCTTTGCCACAATGAGCTGCCACACATCTTACTGGTCATACCTAGGTATTCTTTTTGCTGCATAAACATAACTGTACGATGGTGCGGCACACCAGATGCATGCGTGATGCCTAGTCCCTGAATGGTATATTTTTTCCATTACAGCTGATGCTAGACACACTGAAAATCACAACATGTCCATTTTACTCTTCATTTTAGTAATTTTTTGACCCTTGCCCCCCACCCTGACTTTTAAGTCTTTTATCTCTGCATTGGTCCAGTTAATCCTCCTTTTTCCTATTATCCAAAGACACCAAAAGGGAGAGACAAGCACTGAGGGTTGCACCATTTGTCATTTAACGGGTCTATATTACGGCATCAAAACGCCGTAACAGCGAATACGAAAAGACCGACACATATTCAGTGAAATCCATTTCTGAGATTCGCTGAATTCTTACAGGGCAAAGATGTAGTTGGCCAACTACACAATTTTGCCCTTTTCTCCACTGTAGTGCAATCTCAGAGTTGGTATATTTAGTTAAGAGAGGTGTGGGGGGCAAAGCCCCCCACATGGGTGGGTTTGTTTTAGGTGAAATTAGTTTTCTTGCGTTGCTGGGCAAGTATTTGTTTGCCCAAGTTTTCAGCGAATCGCGGAAATGGATTTCGCTGAATACTTGTGGGTCCTTTCATATTCACTGTTATGGTGTTTCGACACTGTAATACAGACCCCATTTAACAGAGGTCTGGAGATTTTTTTATGCTTTTAATGCCCTTCCCCTTCTTGACTGTAAGGTGTATTATAATAATGGTAGTGGAGTCCAGAATTAATGACATCTTCAGCACATCTGTGATGCTGAGCAACAGCTCATTTCTATCCTTGCTTGGTTCATGCCCCAACTCCCAAGTCCTGCCTTAAATGAACATAGTGCTGTATCAGTAATGAGACCCACACCAATTTTTCCCACTGGGATGAGCTATTTGGCATCAGACAGTCACTGCAATATCCCCAACTTTGCTCCACCAGAGTCACCAGACCACTAGATGAACCAAGGTCATCTAGGCTGTAGTCTGAGCCAAATCTTCCCTGCTACAGAGCTGGCAGCCATGTTTTGCTTTTTGCATACTTATTTCACATTAAGGCTGGCAGCTTCTAATATAACACTTTCAAAGTTTTGCAAGTTTTGTTCCCCATCACTTTACTCCCATTTGATATAGTTTTTTTGTGAGGCACTATTCCACATATCTTTTCAAAGTCCATCAGCCTCATTTTTAATTGGATGCCACTATGTTTACTGCAACAGAACCACTCTGGCAATAACATTTTTTCTCATATGGCCCACACTTTCTCAGTTGAAGATCATGTATAAATCTTTATTTCATTACATCACATCTACAACTTCTCTTTTCCTCTTGATTGGGTTCCCATACCAGCAAAAGCCTGCCTCTTATAAAGCCAGCTGTCATCTTATACCATTAATCAAGTGCAACCTAGAGCAATCCTGTCCTTAGATATGGCTGAAGTCAGAGTGTGCCATTTGACATCTGGTATCTTTACATCCTTACTAACAGAGTCTTCCCTCTCAGTGTCATTCTAAAGGATACCTTCTGTTATTTTCTAATTTTCCTTCCTGTAAAGAAATTGTATCTAGGTCATGTTGAAGTTGCATGGAAATTATAGGTTCATAGGTTCATAGATTAGTACTAAGCTAACTGCCCTTGCGAGCCATTTTAAGTCTAGCCAATTATCCCTTGTGAGATGCAAACCCTGCACCTTGTGTTTGTAAGGCAAACACCTTAAACATTAGGCCAGCCTCCCAACCCTAGTATAAATGTTCTTTAGTTATGTATATTTTAAGGCGGGCAGACTAGACAAATGGCCCTTTAGCTATGAACTTGTTACATTATAAGCAAAACAAAAAATTGTAATGGTTGGAATAAGAATACATATGAGAGAGAGAGAGAGAGACAGAGACAGAGATGGAGAAAGAAAGAAAGAAATAAAAGAGAGAGAGAGAGAGAGAGAGAGAGAGAGACTGAGTGTTTGTGTGTGAGAGAGAAAGACATAGAGAAAAATATGTACAAAACCAATACATAATTCAGTGCTGTCTACCACTAAGTTAAAAGAACCACACATGAAATCGCAATGGTTGCTATACATTTTGATCAAGAGACTAACTGCAAAATAGCCACTCTGGTGGCATAGAGGAGTAAAGCCCTAACTACAGCCCAGGTGACCAAAGGTTCGGTTAGAGGATTGGGTGTCTGTGATCAGCAAGGAGGGATCAGGGTGCCCATCCTGGGTGGGAGGGTACTTGTTGATGACACTCCCTAAGGGGAGGTATGGTAAAAAGAGGGGAGTTGCCCTTGGAGATAGTCGATGTGGGGGCAGGGAAAAGATGTGTGTATGACATATAAAAGAAATCCCTGGATGGAAGCATAGACATCCAACTCCTCAGGAGTCCTTAGGATTCATAACTGGCCCCAGCCATATCAGAGTAAGGTTAGGGGTAGGGAGATGGCTGGGTAGCCCTTGTGGGGACAGGCTGGTAGGATGGAGCTGGAGGAGACAAAAAAAAAAGTAAAAAAGAAAAAAAAGAATTTAAGTGCAAAGGATTCCCATTGCATAGTGTTGGGTAGTCAGAGTGAAATTAAATGTAGAAACTGTATTTGACTTCTGAATGGTCAAGACATAAAGCTCCATAGCTTGCTTACTGCTTTCTGTTCATGCATTAATGGAAGTTTTTACAAAACATGTCTATATATATTTGCATTCCGTCCCTGTTGTAAAATGCATAACCTGCTACTATGTTTTCAACCCAGTAAGATTATGTACCAGTATGTTTGTGACTGCAGGACATTGCTCTTTCATCATAGCCACTACTGCTACTGCATGCAGCTTTAGACTATGAGATGGCAGTCATTACCTTTCATTTTTCAGTCCCTTTATTCCTTTTTCATCCACACGTCAGTATATGCATTTATTAGTTTTCTCATTTGAGTTTGAGTTATAAAATAAATATGAGTTTTTGCAGAGAAGACAAGATTTAAATGGTAGCTTCATTTGCTCCATATTTACTAAAAGTTACATATTTGGTGACCAGAATTCTGAACTAAAGTTTTGAATGCTTCATTATCAAGGACAGATGTTAACCATCCTGCTAGTATAAATATATAAACTTCCATGCTGAATCTCAGTCCCAGTGACATCAAAACTAACAGCTCTAGAAGATCTTTCAGTTTGTCAGCCTCACAGCGTAGACCACAATAGCCTCACTCATTTAATAATCATGCAGTCAGATATGAATGTCACCTCATGGGCCTCTTGTCCTTAGGTCCCTTCCTGCTTCTTCTTGGACTCATATTTCATAGATTTGATAATTTGCCCGGCTGGGCAGTACATCTGTTCATGTAGAGTGACAGACAACCTCCTACCTCATACAGCTTTGCCTACTAATCAAAGCTTTGAGCTGAAAGTTTGAGGCTATGACTAGTTACTGCTGTTCACGGATTCTAGCAAAGATGTTTAAATGACAGTTTCAGCTAATATAACTTCATCAAATAACGTTTATAGAAATCCATGCAAATTCCTTGAAGTTAATGAGTGGCCAGGCAATGATCTAATAGGAATATAAAAATATATAGAGGCTTGGACTTAGCTTTAAAAGTGAGTACTTACACAATGTATCATAAAAAAGGGTCCTGAATAAGATAACTGAATTGCAATCAGCAAAGAAAAGTCTAGAATTTTCATTCAATGAGAAAAGTAACCAAGCAATGCATTTGTGTATGTCATGAATGATTTTAAGTTTTGTTTTTGAAGATTACATTAAAATCTTAATATTGTTAGTGTAAATGGAGCAGCAGGTAGCACACTTGTCTGGTGTCAGAATACCAGAAGGCTGTGGGTTCTATTCCTGCTCTAGGTAATTGGATTGCTGACAATGCAGTGTTAGAGGATGCTACACTTCTGTGTGTGTCCTTTGGATAAAGCATTAAACTGAGATGCAATCTGCTTGCAGTGGTGGAAGAGCAGTTGGATATAAAAGATCCTGTGCACCTATCAGAAAGAGTAGTGGAAGTTTGCTGATGACCTGGTCAAATTTCTCTAGTACTAGAAATACCACCTTGGGTGTCCCCTGAAAAAGGACCATGAGCTTGGTGGCAGTGACTCAGTCAACAATGGATAGATAGACAGATAGATAAAAATACTGAATGATGCACAGATAGATGTTATGGACACAAAATACCCATCTGCATTTTTTTATATAAAAAAAAGCACAGAGTGCATAGTTGATGTTTAGTTTGTGGTCATATCCCATCTCTTGTTCAAATAAATTTCAGAATTTTGAAATTATTTTTTTGACAGTTTAAATCTTCAACATGCTGTTCTGTATTATGAAAATATAATGAAAGCCAATCCAATTGCCTACTCAGTTCCCTTACAGATTTGCTGTAGTTGTAGTAATCACTTTTATTTTCAAATTTCTGTGATTATGAAAGGGGTAAAACAACCGCAGATAGCCTTACAGCAATGTGTCCTGGGAATTATACAGGCTTCCCAATGAAAAGCAATACCTCTTTTCGCCCCAAAAAAGGCCAAAAATCTTTTCAGTACTACCAGTCTAGCATAGTTTTGCTCTGTCCCTTATACAATGTTTGATTTTCTGGTAAATCACTAAAGATTACAGTCAGGCAATAATGCCAGACATTAAAGTTTTATATTTATTGTTTAAACAGTGCGTGCCTGTTGCAGTGCAAAGTTAAGAGGTATGCACTTTCTCTGTCTGTTTCTGCATATCTCCCTTTTGCTCACTGTCTTTGTCTCCCCCCCCCCTCTAGCACATCTCCACCAGCCATTACTGCATTTTTAAATTTTACACTCACTAAGCAGCGGATGTGGTGTTTAACAGGCATTAAAAATAGCATCTAATGTCTGGTTTCTAGTCCATGCTTCACAGCAGCTTAATACGGTCTATTAAATTAGCGAACGCTTAAAATAGCCAATGCTGATTTATCAATCCATTAAAAACAAAACCTTACAATCTCGAAGACACAGAACAGAGATTTTTTTCCTCAGGGGGAAAAAAAATCTCTGTTCCACAAAAAAAAACAAAACAAAAAAACAAAAAACAAAGAAAAGTTCAAAACACAAAATAAAGTAGGGGGGCTTTGCCACCCACACCCTCCCATGCAGGGGTCTGTGCCCACCACACGCCCCTTACTTAAATATACCAACTCTAACTTCTTACCACAGTGGAGGAAATGGCAAAGGCCCAAAAATGGCCCAGCAATTTTTTTCCCTGGGAAAAAAAAAATCGCTGTTCAGTGACTTTGGGATTGTAAGGTTTTGCTCTTAATGGGACAATAAATCAGTGTTCGCTATTTTAAGCATTCACTGATTTAATATAGACCCGCTTAATATGTTGCTATGAAGCAGTGGACTTGTTTTTTGCTGCGCGATCTCTGTACATTAACACGCTGATGGAGAGGGTGACAAATCATTTCACTCTTTCTCTAATGTGACATAAAATAATTCTTTCCTGAAGTGACTAAGTATCGTGTGACCAACCATTGAAACACCTTCATATTTCACTGATGACGCACTAGTCAGATTTATCCCGCCAGCTACCGTGGATTCTTAAGTCTTTTACTATACCATTCATTTTTTAATATTTTTCTGTTTTGTAATCAGAGTTAACTTCTCTTTTCCAAAGTAGGGTATTTCATTTTTGAAAATGAAAGCAAAGTTGCTATCATTACAATAGAAGTGAATCCTATACAATCCCCTCTTCTAGTGTATTTGTATTATCTGGTGATGTTGCAATAATACTGCTTTTACAGTTATCTGTATATTTGGTTGTCCAAAATTACCTTCCTTATTTATCTTCAGAAAAAAAATATCAAAGAAAAGAGAGCCCAGCATAGCTCTGTTTACCTTGACTGGATTACATAGGAGGACACCTTTCAATTTGTTGTATTCTGTTATTTAGCCAGTTTTACCCACAGGGTATCACAATGCTTTATATTTAGGGAGCACGTTTTACTACTACTACTGCTATTGCATGAGGGATTATATCAAAAAGTTTTTGCTAAATCCAAGTAAGCTGTGTGCACGGTCCATCCATCATTTAGTGGTGTTGTTATCATGATTTCCAGAAATTAAACAAAGACTCAGCAGACATACTTTTCCTTGACAGAACTGAATGGTCTTCATCAGTTGCAACTTCCTGGATAATTTAAGAATGAGTCTTCTCATGGCCTTGCAGGGAATAAGCATTTCTGTCAGACTACAATGTGATACCACGATTATATATGGGACCCATGTCCATTTGCCTCCAGAGTTCTGGTAGACATAGTAATGGCTAACTATTGGCATTATCAGTTGCTACTGTCAGTATTCTTCAACAAAGTCATCTGATTCTGTCCAAAAAAATCACCCAAAGCATTGGTCAGTTTCACATTATGCTTTTAAATTGATGGCTGTCTTGACCATACCAAACAGGCATAATTGCTACTCTTTGTATGAGTGATTCAATATTTTCTCCCAAGGGTTTGAAACTGGAGCATTTGATATGAAGTTAGAAATTCACACTGACTTGGAGGTGGTCATGATCTTTTCCTCTTTAGGTTTTCTGATGTAGTTAAAAATGCTTTACTAATTTTAGAGTTTGATTACTGGGCTAATTGTGTGGCTTTATGAATAATTTGATGAGTCTTATATTCTGGAGTATGCTTAATCCAAACTTGTTCTGTGGGCTAGGTGAGAATTCTTTCTGAAGGACACAAATTGAATTTTTTTGTAGGTCTTGTTGACTGTTCCATCATAAATGACACTATATATTTCTGCTAATTAAGGTTACATATTTGGGTACTGTAATTCACAACATCGTTGATGTTATTTGTAGCATCAGGCACATTTTTTATAAGGAGTGCATCACCCCAGTCTGTTCTACTAAAGGATTTCATTTATATAATTCTAATTGCCACTTGTAAAGTACTCTTAATTTTTAAAGTAAGGGTATCATAATAAGAGATTTATTATGAATAAATGAAGGGATGACTTCTACAGGGCAGGATGCAGATCTGAGGGTTGTTACCATGATGTTCAGGATAAATATTATTCTTATTTGGACACTTAACTGTTTAGTTTTAAACTGTTTTTGTTAAAGTCATTTAGGAATCATGCTTACTTACTGTTGGGAGTAGTAATTTATCCAGTTTGTTTAGATAGCTGACATCTCCTATAGTAACTGTGTTTTCCTTGATTCTGGACTTCAATAAAAAAAATGGACAGGATTTGGTATGTTGTTTTCTTTTAGGGAACACATATAATAGTTTCAGTGTTGCAGCAGATACACACTCACCCTTGGTGCAGAACACTGTGGGTTCTATTCCCATACCAGGTAGACAGATTGCTGACACTGCAGTACAGCAGAAGGAAGGTGCTGCACTCCTGAGTGTGCCATACTTTGGATGAAATGTTAAACCAAGGCCCCATCTGTTTAAGTTGGTGGAAGCTCAGGTGGATATAAAAGATCCCATGGCACCTATTAAAAAGAAGAAAGGATGCTTCCTGATGCCCTGGTCAAATTTCTGCAAGTAGTATAAATACAACCTCAAGCCCCCCCCCCCCACCCTGAAACAAAGAATAAATAATTAAATAAAATATAAAAAATTAAGCTTAAATTGTGTAGTCTTTATCTTATATTAGCACAGATCATTCCTTATGAAACTAGAAACAGGAACCCAAATTCCATTTTGTCAACAAGACTGAAAGGTCTGAAACATTATCTGTATATTTTTTTCATTTCAACTCATTTTATACTCCTCATTTCTAAGTTCGAATTGGATGGTAACATTTTAGGTCCTTATGTTAGGGTTCATATGTTCATAGGTAAGTACTAGGCTAGCTGTTGTTGCTGGCCATTTTTTAAGCCTAGCCAGTTTCTCTTTTGGTGCTCTAATTAACCTATCATATTTGGTTAGAGATTAGCATTACTCATTCCATGGTCGATAATTATATATATTACCCCTAATTACAATAATTGTGTACAAAGGATTAGATAATCTAAAGCCACTTTAGATAGCAGATCTAGGAGGCTGTCTCTCTGATACCTTCCCTGTGGGAGGAATAAAGACACCTTGTTGAAGTTTCAAGTAGTTTATTCAGTTAAGTAGGTAGATGGATGAGTGTTCTTGTTCTAAACAAGGAGCATATCAGAGAGAGAGAGAGAGAGGGAATCGCCTAGATCTGTTAGCTAAGGTGATTTTATCTGAACTAATCCTTTCTGCACTGTTTCTTGTTAATCCTGTCACCCTCTGAGTCATAGGTGGGATACCAGACCTGACCTGAGCCCTCTGGATTACCTCTGTGTTCTAATGAGAATAACTGGGATCATTCCATAGATAATTTGAGAGGACCGATGTATGGTATAAAGCATTTAGGAGCTGCCACTGTCCATTAGTAGTACAGGGGGCAGTCCTGGGATAAATTTTCTGTTTTCCATCCATAGATCCAAGCTGAGCTTGAACATGAATAGGGCTAAGTGTTATTTTACATGGATGGGGAGTCTGTTCCAGACCATTGGTATCCTCTGCGAGATGTACCTGTCCCTCCAAACTATTCTGTTGATGTTGCAGAAAATGTTTAGATTCCTAGACTGAGTATTTTTGATGCCATTTGATTTGCTGATGTGCAGTAAATCCATCATTATTGGTTTGCAGGATGCCTTGCATGCCAGACACATGTCACCTCTTAGCAGTAGGAAACAGTGTAAAGTGACAGGGCTTTGAGTCGGTCCATGCATTGTCTGTGCAATATAGAAGGACTTTCTTATGCAAAGGATGCATGTTGGTCAAAAGTTATGTCACTTTCTCCATAAGTTCCCAAATACAAACAACTAGGTTAACTCTTAGGGGTGTGTTGTCAGTGTGATAGTTCCCTATGGTAGATGACTTCCCAAAGGATATAATAATGCATTTTTGGGGATTTAGTTTTGGTCCAAGATGCTGGCACCAGTTATTTATTTGGGACAAACCTTCCTGGAGGATAGCCAAGTCATTTAGGGATTCAGTGATGGCTCCTAGCTTGCAATCATCTGCAAACTTAGTCACATCACTGTTTTAGCTAGATTAATGCAAGTTGTGACTTAAGGCAGGATCTTGTTGTTTGTTGATTCTGGAGTTTGTTGAATGCAAGATTACAAACAGACTTATTATTTTACTTTAGACTCAGTAACTGGACAAGCTTAGTGGGCATAAACACTTTGCCCTCAGATCTATTCCTGCAACTGAGGAGGTTAAATGAGTTGCTCATTGTGATACAATGAGCAAACAACACAAATTAGATTTAAGTACAACACTTGGGATATACCAGTAGCTTGTTTTGAAATGTCAGACATACTCTGAGGTTGTAAACTTGTAAGACTACTTTTTTACTTGAGTCGAGATGGTAAAACTATTTAATGACATGATTGGGAACTAAAGCGTGGATTCTGTTCAGACGCCTGATAACATACGCATCATTGAATGAGAGGATGAATTGCCCAGTATGTGCATTTATTTACAGAGACTTGAAAGCTAAGTATCTCATAATCATAAACACGTTTTGTAAAATCAAATTTTTAATTAAAATATTTGGTAACTAACAAGGTTTTGAGATTACTATTTGCCTTGTCCACTGCTGTGAATTGTCCAGTTCTTTTAGGCCTTGCACTGTGACCAGTACATTTGTAAGCACGGTGCATATAGTATACCTAATACTGTTTAATGGCAAGCAAAGTAAAAGATGCCAAATTACCTATCATTCCGGACAGCTTTGTTTCATGTCCTCTCTGAATACAGTCGAGGAAATAATTTTAGTATTATTAGGACTGTCTGAATTGCTGAGGAGCAGCTAAGTGGTGGATCAAAGAGGCAATATACCTACACAGACACATGCGCGCACGCACACACACACACACACACACACACACACACACACACACACACACACACACACACACACACACACACACACACATGCACACGCACACATGCACACATGCACACACACGCACACACACATACTAAATAACAAGACCCCCAAATCATTAAATTTGGGTAGATGTGATAGTATAATACTTGACAGTAACTAAAATCTATGGAATAAATGACAGTTTATACCATTACTCATAAAGTGGTAAGAATTTAAAATAGCATGCTGGATCTCTGATGCTTACTGCATTTTTATCTACAAGTATTTCGAAGCATCCCAGAAATTTCAACCAGTTTGCTGCAGTACTCTAAGGAAGCAGAAACAGAATTGTTATTGTTTATTTTTAAGCAATATTTTTTCTTGTTTTCCCAGAAATTACTTTAAAAATGTCTGGAACAAACCCGCAGTACAGGTTTTACTATGTATCCAGACAAGAACCTCTGTTCCTTGAGGATATGGATTTGGGGTGACCTGTCTTAATCTAAGAGCCTTCTACAGTTTCAGTCTCTGTTATAATAGTTCAGTGATTCTGGTCTTTATGATATGTTCTCTGCTGTTATATCATACCTGTCTGTATTCAGTCATTGTCATGTACATTTATAACAGGCTAATGGTGCAACAACACCATTGTCATGTACATGTATAACAGGCTAATGGTGCAACAACACCATTGTCATGCTCTGTTTTGTCGAGCACTTCTTTCATTCTTAGAATACCTGCAGCACACAAACACACACACACACACACACACACACACACACACACACACACACACACACACACTAGACACATTTGTAAATGAATAGCATTATCTGCAAGGAGATTATCAATAGTACTTACTGCAGAAAAATTCCAGTTGTTATTAGTTTTTTTACAGTTGGAGCTGAGCACAGTTCAGATTGAAACATATTACCTTATCAATTGTCAGCCGGGGGCATTTAGCTTCCCGACTCCTATTAGTTGCTGGTACTGCTAACCAATATATCACCAGAGGTTATCTCAGCTGAAACATATTGTTAGTGAAGATTTAAAGTATGCAGTCTCTACCTTTGTTGATGATAAATATGACGGCTTCACTTCCCAAGGTATCATACAGAGGAACAGCCACCATTGTATATGTGTAGCAGGCAAGCTCTGAAATTATCCACTGTACAAAAAGGAAAAACAATACCTGTTACACAACTGATATTCACGAAAATTCTAGTAAAATTAAAACTTTAGCTCCAAAACATTTGCACATCAGGTTCTTTTGCAGTTTACTGAAAGCTGCAGAACTTTAGCATCAAGATGAAATGTGTCCCATGTTGGAGTCCTTTCATAGGGGATCTCTCTGTTTAAAGACAGCATTTTAAAGTTGAAATTCAACACATTTCAGCAACTTTTCATATCCTAAATTCTATAGTATTCTCACTACTTGGAAGTTTATTAATGCTTTAGTGTGTACCACAGTAAGCATTTAACACGTGGTAAGGATCATTGAAAACATATCTGTACACAATGCATAATGTTGAAAAAACTGATTTTTTCCTCATGCAGTTATTATATCTAATATTTGCTGTAAAATACAATTGCCTGAAAACACGGACCTATGGCATTTAATATTTTCTGTGTCTACTGCATATTTGGAATCAGACACTAATGGTTATGACACTTTGTTATTTTTGCTACAACTTGTACATCATTGGTCATTAGAAGGAGAATGCCACTTTTACAAGGAAATTTTATGTCAACCATCAGTAAAAGAGATACTGTTTTGCCAATCCTTATATGCAAGGGTGATCATAAATTACAGGCAGAACATTTCTGATCAATAATCTTACATATTTCAGAAGTGCTATAAAGAATAATTACATCTTCAAGAAAGACTCAGTCTTGCCAAAAAAAAAGAGTATGCTTTCAGAATTTGGCTGTGTTTTACAAACAGGTTTTTGGAGCCCTAAATTAATACAGCATAAATCCAAAATGTATGGATAAATTTCAAACAAAGTCCATAAAACTGTCCAATAAAAAAAAAAAAAATATATATATATATATATATATATATATATATATATATAATGGCAAAGACAAATATTAGGCACTGGACCACGGTAACAAGCATAAAATCACCAACTTTTAATTCTTATAGGTAAGCGCTTTCACACATCCAAACTGTGCTTCATCAGACCATTTGACAGAGATGATAGCGCAGCACCGCACTTTGGATATACAAGTAAAAGCAGAGTTGTATAAACAGCAAGACTGGGATGAAATATGGTTACATTTACAGAGTAGGAGCTAAATGTATCTACTGAGCTGAAAACTCTTTGTGGGAATCTAATTATTTCAGAAAGGAATCTCAAACCGATTTGCATAAATCCAAATTCTCTTCTGTATTTCAAGTTATAGAATATACTACAGAAGTAAGCCAGACAGCAAAAAAAGTAAAGTATTTCTCCCAAATCCTAAAAAGATAACTTCATGTTAACTATAATCTCTCAGTTATTTCTGGTTTCATACAGAGTATTTAAGGGGGTCTTTGCTTAATTTACGGTCACAGCTCATGAGCTACCTGAAACTATAACTGCTATTTAACAAAAAAAAAACCAACCTGATGAAAAACACTCACTTTATTTAACAAAATAAAGCTTTTGGGTATAACCCTTCTTCAGTATTTATAACTTACTTGAAACACCTTCCTTTTATACATAATATCAAAAAACGCACATGACACAGCCATCCAATAGAATTGAATAAACAATCAAATAATTAAACAATTCATTTTAAATCTGAAAAATTATATTATGTTCTCTTCATTTGTTTTCACATACATAAGAACCATATTAAAAAGAACATATTAAAACCAGAGTAATACCCTGATTATAAATAACATTATTAAAATGTCAAATCTAAAGTAAAACAAATGTTCTTACTATTATTTATATTGCTTTTGTTTATTTAATTACTTAATTATTTGATTGTTTATTCAATTTTATTGGATGGCTGTGTCGTGTGTTTTCTGATATTATGTATAAAAGGAAGGTGTTTCAAGTAAGTTTTAAAATACTGAAGAAGGGTTATACCCGAAAGCTTTATTTTGTTAAATAAAATGAACATTTTTCACCAGGTTGTTTTTTTTTATTTTATGCTGTTTTATTTGTATATCTGGTGCAATAAACTGCAGCTGATTCGTGTTTTGACTATAACTGCTATTCCCATTCAGTAAATCCATCAAATGATCTGCTGCTAAAACTAGATTCACTCCTGAATTTATTCTCCAGTACCCACTTTATTTATTTAAAAGATGTATGGGAGATGGATGAGATCCTTGGACTCAGTGGGTACAAATCATAAAACAAAGATCGAATGATCAGATGCCAGTCTGGTATAGTACACATGGCATGGTGACCTATGGACAGTTTGGAAGACTACCAACTCACATATGGCATGTCTTTGGGATGTGGATTACCAAGTCACATATGGCATGTCTTTGGAATGTGGATTACCAAATTACCAACTCACATATGGCATGTCTTTGGGATGTGGATTACCAACTCACATATGGCATGTCTTTGGGGTGTGGATTACCAGATTACCAACTCACATATCGCATATCTTTGGGATGTGGATTACCAGATTACCAACTCACATATGGCATGTCTTTGGGATGTGGATTACCAACTCACATATGGCTTGTCTTTGGGATGTGGATTACCAGATTACCAACTCACATATGACATGTCTTTGGGGTGTGGATTACCAGATTACCAACTCACATATGGCATGTCTTTGGGATGTGGATTACCAGATTACCAACTCACATATGGCATGTCTTTGGGATGTGGATTACTAACTCACATATGGCATGTCTTTGGGATGTGGGTGGAAGCCAGAGAACTTGGCAAACTCCATGCAGACATTGTAGGGAAAGTATTCCAGTTAAGTTAATTTTCTGTGAAGTTCTGGAGAGATCTACAGAACATATGCAAGTTAAAAAAACAAACAAAAAACTACAAGAAGAAACAAGGGAAGGGATATAGCAAACATTTTAAAACTGTAAAGTTGTCTACAGAATCCACATAATTTATATACAAGATAATCATGTGCTTGGGAGTAAGCATGGTGGCAATCTTACAAGATCAGGATTATTAGACATCCAAATACTTTGCTTCTATGAGTAATGAAGGAGCACAGACTGAGATATTAATCAGAGACGTTCACTGCTACAATTTCAGGTTTAGAACAACACTTAGACCATCTTTAGTCAAAGTTTGTTTTTTGCCTGTTTGACAAACTGAAAGGCAATTCCACCAGTTTGGATACTGTTGAACTATCTTCAGTAAGGGAGAGAAGAACAATTTGGTAAAAGTTAGCAATACTGAATGCCCACCTTTGTAAATGGGAGCAGCTACTGCAGTTTTCCAGAGCTGTAGTACAGACGATTCATGGACACAGTGGCTGATGAAAATACTTAAGTATGTAAATTCCTTTGCTGCTAGATTTTATGTTTAAAACTCAGTTTAAGCAATACCTAGTAAAAGTTCAACTCTGTTTAAGCCTAACCTGGTATATACCCTTGTGTAACCACTTGTACTGTACATACTAATCCAGTCAAGCTACTATCCATTTACATTAATTCTTGTCAAGGAAAGCTAATATACTGCAGAAATGGTTATACATCTGTGCCCAAGTTAGTAGAGAGCAGGCAAGGTCAATTGATTTGTTTGAAGGCTGTGGCAAAGATAGGTAGTTTTAATTCTTTAGTATTTCTGATGGACTTTAGTGGTGAGAGACTCTGTATGTTTCTGCAGGCTAAAACTGGTACATATACATATATACATATATACATATATATATATATATATATATATATATATATATATATATGTAGAATTAATTTAGAAATGTTCACTCAGAAGTGTATATAAATTAGACAAGAGAAGAAACCCACCAAAAGCACAAAATCAAAATTAATTCTGAATAAACAACAAGTTGAGCTTAAAATTGTATAGCTCTTTTACACATCAATAGACTCTCTTGACTCTGGTAATACGCAAGCATAGATAGCGTGAATTGTATGAAGAGTGGTTGTTATGAAATTGTAACTTCTGCAATTCAAATGAAATAGGTCTGTTGTTGTTGTTGTGTCTTTCGGCTTTTCCCGGTTAGGGGTCACCACAGCGGAAGTCCAGTCCGCTAATGATTGGCAGTAGATTTTTACATGCCAAGTTGCCAGCCCTGAAGCACAACCTTCAATGAAGGTACACCCATTCATGCATGTCTCCACAGAGAAGACGCTCTAGCTGAGAATCGAACAGGACAACGTCTTACTGTGAGGCGAAAACGCTACCGCAGCACCACCACCGCATGTCACAAAATAAGACTGATTTTAAAATTTCAGTTATCTCCATGCATTTAAAAGGTCTTTATTTAAGAATGGAGATGGGGGGGGGGGGTTGCAGAATGGTCAGCATTCATTCTGCCAATCTAGACTTATTGTCTTCATTCATGTCATAACATCAAAAAGGCAAAATAACAATGGCACCCTAACAGTTCACCATTTCTTGCCATATTGAATCCATTCTCACAGCCCTGTTGATTCAGACTTAATTGCACAGTAAACCCATCTGCAAAAATGCGTCAAATCAATTAGATGCTTTTTACACTGCCCCCTTAAAGGGCAGAGGGGTGGGTGGGGCATTTACACTGCCACTTTAAAAGGCAGAGAGTGTCAGGGGCCATTTACAATACCCCCTTAAAGGGTGGGTGGGGCATTGTTTACTAAAAAAGAATTCCCCTGCACGGAAGTGATTGCACGGCTCAAAAACACATGATCAACAAAAAGCAGAAGCCAGCAACTGTGAGCTGTATGAACTAATTTAATTAGTTAAAAAATAAAAAAACACAAAGATAACAGACCGGTTTCGGCTATGGCGTTAACCTAGCCTTCATCAGTGTAAATACCAAAAACATCTTGAGGTTCTTTTATATACATTGACATAATTAGTCACAAAGTTTCATTGGTGAGCTCATGAATATTCATTAGTATACAAAATCATAAATATTCATTAAGGCCAGGCTGGAAAAGTCCACCTAATTTCACAATCCATTTCTTTTCTTTTATATTTAGTTTGCTGTGCCAACCAGATTTATTAGATCTGTCGCCTATTATTTTATCAATGATGGTAAAATGATATCTTGCTGTGGTATGTTTAAGAGTGTGTTTATACAGGGTGTTACTCATTCTTTTACATTTAACATCACTAAGGTGTTCAGAAATACATAACTTGAGAGGTCTAGATGTTTGTCCTATGTAAAATGCATGACAACTGCAAGAGGCCATATAGATAATCCAATCTGTGCTGCAATTTGCAAAAAACCTGATGTCATATATAGTACTGCAGTTGCTGCTGGAGAATTGTTTGGTTATTAGCACATGTTTACAATGGCTGCAATGACCACATGGCATGCAGCCCACAAGTTTATCTCCAGAAATTAAGGTTTGGGTCGTATTCTGGTTAGTAGCATCATGGTGATGTTTGTAGTGACTGAAATGAGATCCAAGATGTTTCCCCCTTCTAAATGAAAACATGCAGGTCTTGGATAAATGTTGTGACAAAACATTGTTAGCTAGGAGGATGTTCCAGTGTTGTCTAATGGCATCAATGACTCTATTTGTATTTTTGCCATATATAGTAATAAATCGTAGATTGTTGTTTTTCTGTGATTTGTGTTTATACTTAAGGAGGTCTTCCTTGTCCAAATTTGCAGCATAATTGCATTACCACGGGCCATTTTTCACGACATTTGAACAACATTTTTTTAACTTTAAAAGCAAATAATACCATTTTTTCACTGCAAAGATATTATTTGGTGTTTTGTTTGGGATTGTTAAACACATATATTTTTTATTGCTATTGGGTACTGATAGCATTCAAGATTGTGTGGTAATCTGATTCACCAATATGGAAAGCTGTGTCATCTGTTGCAGGTTTGAAGGGTTATCACCTTGTGATTCAACAAATACATAAGGCCGAGGGCTGTCTTAAATACTATAATGGACAAAAAATGATTGTGTGCTCAACTGATATAACGGCAATACGTCTATATGATTGGATAGAATAAGTCTATTCATACTAAGGCCCCTATTATACCAGGCATTACATTTCTTTGTCCTATGAACCAGGACCTGCAAGGCGGACAGGCAACCTTGGACTATTTTTTACAAATGGTTTATATGTATTTTTTTTGGACTAATTTTGTTAAAGATATTAGGCTAATGCAACTTTGGGACTCATATATAGATTCATGCTGACAATTAATATTGCATTGTTCATATAATAATTGCATGCCTGACATGGTCTAAATCAATGTTGTTCTTACTACCAAATTTTTTAGGTTTCATTAATATATTTTGTAGTGTGGATCTGTAACACAATAAGGCTACATTTAGATACTTCCCCAATTGACAACTTATATGGCCAGTATATCTAAGTCACTCATATTGATACAGCTTTGGGAATTTATACATTGCAGATGCTAATAATAATATTGTGAATTATTTTGGACTTATTGGACATATTGAGACCACTTACAAGTATATTACATTATATAGAAAGGTCATACTAAATAAGATTATATAACACAGTATTATTTTGCACAAAATATATTGTTCCTATCTTTCCATCAGTTTAATTTACAGTGGTTGAGGGAGCGATACATATATATGTGATATATTATATATTTCAGCAAATTTTCCCATGTCAGTTTATTTTGTCCAATCTATAGGACTCCAATTTAAATAGACAATGGGCCTTTTTGATGGACTCATTAGTAGATTACCGACAACTATATCTTATTGATTTACACATGTTTATTTAGCCAAATTCGGATTCTAATTTCCACAAATAATTTGGTACCTGCCAAGGGTCATTGTGATATAATTATATTGCAGTTACCATTATTGTCCTAACATTTGCTATTCATTTATAAGTGGATCTGGACGTGGCAAGGTTTTTGTCCAGGGGCGGCCCATGCTATCGGACTGCTGGACTGCAGCCCCCTCAACTTCAAACTACTGATAAAATAAAAATAAAAAAAAATTTTAAGCTCCCACAAGTCTATGCAGTTTTAAACTGCATAGACTGCCTGGGGAAACGCATCGGGGTGCAACGTCAGCAGTCAGAGGAAGGATCGGATTAGAGTTTGCTGCAGGGGAAGATCTTGCGACGGACAGGGTAAGGATCTGGATTGGACTGGAGTTCGCGACGGGCAGGGTCAGATTTGCGCGGGATTTCTGCTGCTGTCTCTGCAGTTCCATCGGGAATTTACTTAGGAAAGTGTGTGTGTGTGTGTGTGTGTGTGTGTGTGAAAATGCCTCAGGTGGGATGCACTTGTGATTAGACTCATGGTGGTGTGATAGGGAATACCTCAGGCTTGAACCCTGTACCTTGTATGCAGGTGTTAAAGACCTGAATTCCCTACCCACCACCATTTGTAAAAAAATTGCAGATTTTTGCCTCATATTTGATCTGATCTATTCCTCATAATATCTGTGGTTTTTAAATATTGCAATGCTTGAAATCTGATGGTGCAGTGGTAGCATTGATGCCTCACAGCTGTAGGTTCTTGGGTTTGGTTCTTGGCTGGGGTGCCTTCTTTGTGTGGGGGTCTGTATCTTCTCCCTGTGTTTGTGTGGGTTTGCTTTTGTGTCCTCCCATGTTACAAAGACATGTCTGCATTATTTCTTCCTGGGCCTCTGCTGAGAATTGTTTTTTTTTGTTCCAAGTCAGACTGTCCTGATTAACAAATGTAAAATAAAATTGACAGGCATTTGAATTTCAGACTTCAGGTTTCTGAATGTTTAATTCCTTGCATATTTGATGGTGCAGTGGTAGTATTGTTGCCTCACAGCTATAGGTTTTCTGGTTTGATTCTTGGCTGGGGTGCCTTCTGTGTGGAGTCTGCATCTCCTCCCTGTGTTTGCGTGGATTTGCTCTGGTGCCCTGTCATTTTACAAAGACGTGTCTGCAGTATTAATCCCTGGGTCTCTGCTGAAAATTGTTTTTGTTCTGTCAGCAGTAAAATTGACAGGCATTTGAATTTCAGACTTCATGTTCTTCAGAATACATAGTAACACAACCTTTTTTTCTAGCAATTTTCTAAGTTTATAAGATGAATATTTGAAATTTGTCCCTATTTTTGGGACTGTATTCCCCCATTATTGGCTTCGTCCAGGTTTTTGTGCTAAGGTTGACAGCTATGGCAAGAACTGAATTCACTGAATATTTTTGAGGGCTGTATTCCCTCATTACTGGGTTTGTCCAGGTGTTTTGTACTAAGAGGTTGACAGCTGTGGTGAGAACTGAATTCACAAAATGATAGCCATTTAAGTTTCAGCCTTCCTCTCTTTTACAAAGCAGCTGATGTGGCGTAGTGGTATGTTACTCTGACTGTTTTGCTCAGGGACCTTGGCAGTAAAATGTAGGGTGGTAACACAGCATTTTATTCTAGCAACTTTGCAAGATTATACAAGCAATGTTTAATGTGTCCCTGTTTTTGGGCTTTTGACCCCCCCCCAATACATTTTAGCTTTTTCCAGTTTTCTTGTGCTGCGAAGTTGAGATGCAGTTGGGTATTGAGTAGATTTTACAAGGAGCTGAGAGCTGCAGGGGAACAGAAGTTTAGTGTTTTGCCTTGTTAATAGCACAACAGGTTGTGTACTTGCTTTTGATGCAGAAGGCTGTGGGTTCTACTCCCACAAGGGGTGGATGCTGCCGTACTGAGAATGTTCTCCTTGGTGAAGATACTAACTATGAGTCTGTTATCAGTTTGCCATCCATTTCCTCTTGCAATATTATTACTAGCTTATCATTTTTTAATGTAATATAGGCAATTTATTCCTGAGGGGCAACAGACACTTTATTTTTCGATGAAACCATGAAATATAAAGGTGATTGCTAGCAGCAACCTCTTCATTAGTTACAGATTTCTTTAATGTGGAATTATTTAGATGACTTTTACTTCAGAGATTGTGCATATTTACTGATAATGGACTGTAGAATTGTGCATATTTACTGATAAAGGTGGACTGTATAAATTGTGCATATTTACTGATAATGGTGGACTGTAGAATTGTGCATATTTACTAATAATGGTGGACTGTAGAATTGTGCATATTTACTAATGGTGGACTGTGGAAGTCTGAGTAGACTTTTTTATGGTAAATGTTCTGAACTGGGCAGTTTTGCCATTATGGGTGCATGCGTTTTGTTTCATTGCTTACTGGAAAAATGTTCAAAACAAATTTAAAACACCCTCTAACAACTGTACTGTATTGTACAAGAAATATAATTTTAGTACAATGAGGAAGGTGTATCAAAGAGCACATGTATGTTTCATATGCAAGGGGCCTATGATTTGAAAACAGCCCAAAATTAATCTTTATCTGCCACTGGCAAAATGTATTTTCTTTGAATGCGGGTTTCAATGCTGTTTCAATGAATGTGAGTTTCAAGGGCAGAGAAGTTTTAATGCTAAGTTTTCATTGTGAGACTGCATTGCTTTGTTTAGAAGATGACTTAGTGTTTGTGCTGTAAAATACAAAATAAAACTTTCAAATGAAGTCCAACTCATCATAGAAGTAAAGCAGTATGCACATTAGTGTTTATGGTAAATGGAGTGAAATAGCCAAGTAATGGTTCATTGGAATGGCTGCAGAGGCTCCATTCAACCATGATTTTGTCAGGGGGGAAGGGCAGCAAACTCAGACAGGCCCAGCTGAACTATACCTCCCAACTGTCCAGATTTTCAAAGAATGAATAGATTTTTGCTTCTTATTTTTGGTTTGTTCTTCATAAAATTTGTAGTTTTCTGGCAAATCATTTAGGAATTAAGTCACTAAATAATGATACACTGAGTTTCAGACTTCATAACCTTCAGAAAAATGCATGTTAAAGTAAGAGCTGTTCTATCAACTGTCTCAATTTATACAAGAACAATTTTTAGTACTGTTTATATGTGCCCCCAATATATTTGGCCTTGTTTAGATTTACTGCATTAACAGGTTGAGAGGTACATGCAAATAAATTGCTTTATAGAATTAGGCATAGCCAACCTCTCAACTGTCCCCGATTTTGGCTCAAAATGTTGCTCTTACCCCTAATAATCCCTCCGCAAAATAGCAATTTTGGAAGAAAACATGGAGGGTTTACAATTAAGAAATAACTGTAATAATCAAAGTTATAGATTACTTGAAATGCATGTAGATTCTTTTATTTTGTCAGCTGCTCAAGGTAGCAGTACTAATATTAAAGTGTCCCTTCTTTGACAGGTTCCCAGCTGTATTGTGTGTCTATTTTATATTTTTGCATCACAATTTTTGGTCCATTTTTCATAAAATTGTGTTTTTTTGGCAAATTAGTGACAAATCACTAAAGACTGAAGTTAGAAAATGACAGACATTTGAGTTTCAGATTTTATACCCTTCAGATTTTATACCCTTCAGAAAATTCATACTAATGTAAGACCTATTCTATTATCTTTCTAAGTTTATTAGAGCAATATTTAAAAATTGTCCTTATTTTTGGGCCTTTGTCCCACTTCTGTGTATGGCTTTGTCCAGATTTCTTGCTCTTGAGATTGAGAGGTATGACAAATGTGTCAGGGCCATCACAGTCAGCGAGAGATATTTCAAATTGTGACATACTTGTTCCACCCCACTCCCCCATGTAGTGACTCTGGATGTGTCCAAGCAAGGCAAGGAGTAGTTATGCAGTGTGTTCCCCCCATCCAAGGTAGACACAAGTACTACAGTGGCTTTTCATCTGTCCTTGATTTTGCAGAATGGTCTGGTTTCTGTCATATTTTTGTACTGTTGATTTATGCTTATTACTCAGATTTATGCTTATTACTCAGAGTGCCTGTTGCTCTGTGTTTAAGTAGCAATGCTTTAATGACCATAAGGTAAGCTTGTCTGAGATCGTAAGATGCAAGTAAGCTTTAATAAGCATACTGTTAAAGAACTGCCAACATTGAAAGCCTTTCTGTTGTTGCCATGCAGAGAATGCTTGACTAGATAATGTATAAGCCTTGGGTATTAAAGGACAGGATTCCATTATTTTAAAAAGCTCATTACACTTGTTGGAGACTTCCAGTCATCTCTACAGACTTTACCCGTAAACTAAACAGAATGCCAATCATGTGTGGTCCATAACCTGTACAGTAATCCTTTAAGCAATGTATCTTGAGCTTGTTTCTTGTTTGCTTTTCATTTTTTACTTTGATTATGTTTTCCCCATGAAACAAGTTGTCAGGCAGCAGGTCTTTTTTGGATAAGAAACATTTTTACAAGTGGGGGCATCACAGAGATTTCTACTTTCAGCATGCTACTTGGTACTTTAATAAAGCTGAATATATTATAATTAGAACTGCAGTGCAAGGAGAAGTGGTTTGAGTTGAGTGCTTCTGTTTTTTCTTATACTTGATTTTGACTGGCATTCCAGTAATGTATTTAAAAAGTAATTTATTTTTTCATGCCTCACAACCTTTTGTTTCCATCTAGATATTAAGTAAGCTGTCATGCAGCCAATGCATTGAAATATTTTTATTCTCCTACACTTATTTTTGTCTTGATTGGACTTTCATAATGATGGTTTGCCACCCAGGGCAGCATATTTAATTAAAGTTAGTTTTTGTGGTTTTGAGCATAGCTCCTCCCCTTTCTAGTTGACCACACCCACCCCCTTGACCCCACCCATTCAGCTGTCTCCTGCAGCTCCCCTGTGATTTGAAGTCACCAGCCACCACTGTTTTTGTCAACTATCAGAGGCCAAATTTACAAACATTTTAATGATACATTCAATGCAAGCCGACAAGATCTATGTATGAGTATTCCTGTCAGGGCTGTTTTTAACAACTTAGACTTCATATTGTTCAAAACTTTTGGTTTTGATTCAATAATTGATTAGTTTTACTGGCCATTATTGCCCAGTTTCCACATACAATCTTTTCAACCTCTAGGACGTGGTACTGCATTCATTTTCTCTATATTTGAAAATTTTCTATAATTGAAATTGGTCTTTGGCTAATACACAAGTGTGAATCAGTCTTCTGACTTTGATCAAACATTCAATTTGATTAAGTTTGATCTTTAATTTTGTCTCTGACCTACATTTGAGTCCGTGTGGCTCGTTTATACTCTTATATCCAATATCCCTTTTTTATTTTCATAATGGATCTAAATCAGATCTTGGTTGGGCTCTCTTCTGATAAGGAAGATTTGGGCATTTTTGGGATAGGAGAACGACCCAATGACAATAGTTTTAATACTATAGATAATACCGAAATCCACTGTGAAAAGTTGTTTCAACAACTGAATAGAAATATGAGAACATTAAGGTCCAATGTATGGCATCTTAAATTATTCAAAGCATACATGGCTAAAGGGATAACTCCCAGAGGGCTTAGAGTTAAAATTCAGCCATTAGTAACTGAATTAGATGAACAACTAACCAGTGAATGGTCAACAATACAACAAAACTGCTCCATGAAATTTGTGGAAACATTATCCAGATATTATGAGCGTATTATTGACAGGGAAATCCTTAATGTTAGCA
Source organism: Protopterus annectens (assembly GCF_019279795.1). Taxonomy (NCBI): domain Eukaryota; kingdom Metazoa; phylum Chordata; order Ceratodontiformes; family Protopteridae; genus Protopterus; species Protopterus annectens. The sequence continues at coordinate 130,472,430 of NC_056748.1, read as the reverse complement.
AATTATGTGATGATAGTGATCAATACAATGACCAACCGTTTTTTTCCACCCAATTGTCTAAACTTAGCTCAGACTTACTTACCTTTGAACAACAACTCAAGGATAGGAAACTCAAAAAATTTCAAAGGGACCAAACTGATTATGACAAAGGTCATCCCTTTCAACATACTAGACATGTTAGGTTTAAAGGTGGTTATCATAAAACTAATACCACCCCCAAATGCAAACGTCCCAAGTCCATTCTTAGAAAACGCAATACACATACTGATTCATCGGGGAGTGATTCCTCTTCTGGTATGGATTTGGACATACAGCAAACCTCAGATTCCCCCATCCCTAAACGTAATAACAGTGTGGCCCCTTTAGGCCTTACAAGAGGCAGGAAATATCGAAAAAATAAGAAGTTTGGAGGGCTTAATGGAACTGTTGACAAACAAATAAATAAGTGTGCCAAAACAAATGTACTAAATATTTCTGATGCAACATTATCTGACCACAAACTGCTTTGCTAAATAAAGGTCTTTCTTTTATACCGGGTTTTTTTGTTCCTGAAGATTCATTTGCACAAGATGTGACAGCATTTTGCAGATTGCTTAACTTAAAACTGTATTTTCATGACAAAAAATATGATGATGTCACTGATGATAATTTAAAATACCACAAATCCACCTTTGTCCCACCTATGCATCCTTGTGTGAGTCTTTTCCAAAATAGTGTTCTCAAAGATCTATATTTTACTTCGGGTATGACTCACCCCAAACCTACCAATCTCTCAAAGACAGATATGTTAACCTTACAGGAACTTACCAATAACAAAAATTTGGTTATCATCTCTGCAGACAAAGGTGGTGCTGTGGTAGTCATGAATTGGACCCAATATGATGCTGAGGCTCAGAGACAGCTGGAAGATGCCAGATATTATACCAAAATGCCTCTTGATCCAACATCTATGTTTAAACATCAAATAGATACGTTTTTGGATTCAGCAGTAGAAAATGGCATCATTACACAAAACACCAAAAATCATTTTACTATATCTGATTCCAACAGCCAATATATCTATTTTTTGTCCAAAATTCACAAAGATCCTTTGCACTCCCCAGGCCGACCAATTGTGGCAGGTAATGGCTCCTTAACCGAACCATTATCTGAATTTCTAACTAAACACCTCAAACCATTATTGAGATGGATAAGATCTAGAATTCAGGATACCACAGAATTTTTAGGCATTATAAATAATATGCAAATTGAAGATGACTGGTTGCTATGCACCTTGGACGTTAGTGCATTATACACCAACATACCACATTGGGCAGGGCTAGATGCAGTAGAATATTGGCTATACAAATCAGAGCTATATAAACCTGGCTTTAACACTTTTCTTATATGCCTAACTGAACATGTTCTCACCAAAAATGTTTTCTTCTATGGAAAACAATGTTATTTCCAAATACGGGGTACTGCAATGGGCACATCATTTGCTCCCATATATGCAGATCTATACATGGCACACATAGAAGAACAAATCATTTATGATGTTACACACAACATTTATTTAATGGAAATTGATATTTGGTGTAGATATCTGGATGACTGCTGGATGGTGTGGAGGTCTGATGTGGAATACTTGATGGAATTTGTTGAGTATCTTAATGACAATAAATGGGGTTTACAATTTACCATCAACTATGACCAACACAAGATCACATATCTGGATGTGCTGGTAACAAGGAATAAGGATGACACCCTCCGTACAGAAGTATTCAAAAAATATCCAGAATATAACACCTTACTGCATGCATCCAGCTTTCATCCAGCACATAGCACTAAAAACATCCCCAAGTCTCAATTAATTAGGATGAGACGCATTTGCTCAGAAGAAAATGCCTTTCAGGTTTTTCACAAAGATTTGTCGAATAGGTTTCAAGAAAGGGGTTACAGTATGGCTTATGAACATACAGCAAGCAATTATGCTGCAAATTTGGACAGGGAAGACCTCCTTAAGTATAAACACAAATCACAGAACACAAACAACAGTCTACGATGTATTACTACATATGGCAGAAATACAAATAGAGTCATTGATGCCATTAAATGACACTGGAACATCCTCCTAGCTGACAATGTTTTGTCACAACATTTATCCGAGACCTGCATGTTTTCATTTAGAAGGGGGAAAAATCTTGGATCTCATTTCAGTCACTACAAACATCACCATGATGCTACTAACCAGAATACGATCCAAACCTTAATTTCTGGAGATAAACTTGTGGGCTGCATGCCATGTGGTCATTGCAGCCATTGTAAACATGTGCTAAAAACCAAACAGTTCTCCACTAGTAATTGCAGTACTATATATGACATCAGGTTTTTTGTAAATTGCAGCACAGATTGGATTATCTATATGGCCTCTTGCAGTTGTCATGCATTTTACATACGACAAACATCTAGACCTCTCAAGTTACGTATTTCTGAACACCTTAGTCATGTTAAATGTAAAAGAATGAGTAATGCCCTGTATAAAACCACTCTTAAACATACCACAGCAACATTTCATTTTACCATCACTGACAAAATAATACGTGACAGATCTAATAAATCTGGTTGGCACAGCAAACTAAATATAAAAGAAAAGAAATGGATTGTGAAATTAGGTGGACTTTTCCAGCCTGGTCTTAATGAATATTTATGATGTTGTATACCAATGAATATTCATGAGCTCACCAATGAAACTTTGTGACTAATTATGTCAATGTATATAAAAGAACCTCAAGATGTTTTTGGTATTTACACTGATGAAGGCTAGGTTAACATCATAGCCAAAACCAGTCTGTTATCTTTGTGTTTTTTTTATTTTTTAACTAATTAAATTAGTTCATACCGCTCACAGTTGCTGGCTTCTGCTTTTTGTTGGCATTGTTTACTAAACATGGCCAGCATGTTTTCTGTCTACCTTAAGGATCAGGTGAAATCTCTTCAGAGCGTTCAACATAAATTCACTAAAAGAATCACTGTGGTAAAAGATATTGTATACAGAGACAGGTGTAACTACCTAAATCTTTATTTTTTAAGTTATAGGTATATAAGATGAAAATATATTTTAGCATATAAAACCTACCTTTATCGATGATATAATGCAAATCTTATTTAATATGGAGATGTACAAAATGATACTGAATCTGGTGGATTTCTTTGAGAAAGTCACTAAGACCATGGATGAGGATAAAACAGTATATGCCACCTCCAACCAAGCCAAGGCATTTAACACAGATTCCCACTCAGTTATTATAAATAAACTCAGAAAATTAGGCATAAATCTCTGTCACCAAATGGATAACCAATTGGCTCATGGACAGGACACATGTGGTTAAAGTGGGTGAATCCAAGTGGCTAGTTACTAGTAGTGCTCTACAAGGCTCTGTGCTGGGACCACTCCTGTTTGGAGTATACTTTTCTGAAGTCAAGGCTAATGTGGGAGGCCAATGGATGACAAGGTTTGTCAATGACTGCAATCATTGAATCCCCCAGTGATGTAAATATCCTACAGGAGTGTCTAGATCAGACAAATGATTGGTGCCAGAACCATGGCCTAAAACTATATATGGAAAATGCATTATCATACCCTTTGGGAAGTCAAATACCCTCTGCAAATTACAACATCAATAGCACACCCCTAAGAGTAAAGTCAGAGATGAGAGATGTAGGTACATAGATAGACTGTATCTTGAACTTTGACTGCAATGTGTCCACAGTGGTGAGGAAGTCCTTCTATGGGGCAAAACTTATACTTAAAGAGATGGCTACCAGATACAAGGAAATTATAATCCCACTGTTCTCATCCCTCATTAGACCAGTAATAAAGTGCACAGGAGGATGTAAACAACATGAGCTATGCAGACAGACTAAAAGCCCTATCCCTTTACTCTGTCTCCTACTATTAAGGAGTGACGTATGCTGTGACCTACAAGCACTCACAAATCCAGCCTTGATGGAGCTGTTTCAAACAGTATGAGGGTCACCCATTCTAGGGACCTAAAGTTAGTCAGTGACTCAAACAGTACATGCTGGTGAGACAGATTTGTATCCCAGAGGTTGTCCCTTCTTTGGAATAGGCTTCCTGTTCATGTAAAGCAGAGTCCTTCCCTGGCCCTCTTCAAGATTAGACTGGATTGATTAATGGAGAATCATAAATTCACACCCGAGGTAGTGTCTTTATCTCATATGGATAAGGGCAATCTGTGGATAAGGGCAATCTGTAAAATCTATAAAATACTCAAGGCACAGGCACAAGCCATGTCATCCTCTTGCTACTATGAGCAGTATACTGGCTAGAATTGGATTATGTTGGCTAGGCTTGTAAAGGCTCTTAAACTGTTAGTCTAGTAATCTCCTATGAACCTATGAACCACTAAGGCAAAATACTATACATGTAAGACTTATTTATGTAAAAAACAGGTTAAAATATTTATTTATAGCAAACCGCATGGCAATTTTATGGAATAACATACTTACTGAAATTCAACAGTCAACTACTTTAGATAATTTTAAGAATATTGATCCTTGGGCAGGAGATATCAAGTCTGAACCTTATATTAAAAAGGCAGTATTACTTATTGGCCAATTGGCCTGAACACTGTTAAAGTTCTTAAGACATTATGACAGGGTTTACAATTTCTTGAAAGCATTTCTTCTACCACTAAACACAGTCATCCCTTAGTCAAAGTTTTTATTTTGCCCCACATACTGAGAACTGCTTTGCAAATGCTGTCTGAGGTAATACAAAAGTTAGTTTTCATCTACTTACCAAGCACCTTGCACACCTGGTCAGTCAGTGTTGCTGCCTTTCTTTCTTGTCTATACCTACCAGGCCTCTGTTTCACTTCAGAGCTTCCCTAAATGTTTTCTTGAGTTACTAGTACAGCAAGCAATGTCCATCTTTCTGGCCGCAGCTTCTCACCACTGCTGTTATTACTGTGGTCATGAACAAGACTCAGACTTCACTTTGCTGACCTTCCCTGGGATAGGGGAATAGCTACTCTGGGTGTGGGAGTTGAAGTCGTCCTGCACAGAACCATATTCTAGGTATTCTCATGGCATCCTTGTCATGTGTTTGGGATTACTGTGTCTGTTCAACTATTAACACAGCCATAGCCGTATGTCCCGACTCATCTCCGAGTGGAGATCAGCTGAGAACTCAGCACTGTTCTTTACCAAAATGTTCAGAACAAATGTTTCATCTCCAAAGGCAGTCATCCAGATTTGGCCTAAGCTTTTTTGCTACCAAGTACACTTAGAAGCACTTATGGTGTTTGTTAAGGGCAATCTGTGAAAACATCCAACAATAACTAACCATGGAGAGTTCAGCTCAGGTAAGCTGTACCTCCCAGCCACACACCTGGGGTATCTTCATCATTCTCTATGTCAGCATTGGCATCTGACATTAGAACTACACTACCAGTATGTTGTACTCTATCAAACACCACACCTACAGTTTCCAAGAGGGTTAAGCACTCTTAATAGCTGTTAATTACATATTCAAATGTAGAGACATTTCCTTTCAGCTATATGGAGTTACACTGAATTAGCCTTCTCCTGGTACAAACTCCAATTGTGCCTCAGACTTAACCTTCCAGGTATCCTCACTCCTGCATGAGACCTCTCTCAAGAAGCAGTTCAAAGTATGATAGACGAGCATTAGTTTAGAAGTCTGGTTACTGGCCCTGTAAGTAGAGGTAAAACCAAACTGTTTCAGTCTCCTATATTCCATACTCATGCCTGCTGCTTCTCAAGCAGTGAGCTGAGGTGATGTTGCATGTCCCAACAAGCAGACGTCACCAAGGTCTGGTCCACAGCAATCTGTCCTGCTTCTATCTGTCACTTGTTGCACTGGTCCTCCTCTGCACCCCCCCGCCGACTAAATGTAACCTACTCTGAAGTAATGCCCCCATCAGGGTAGGTTATATTTATAGAGGTGAAGCCTTTTTGGACACTAAAACTGAGTGAAATGGAATCAGTGCATTATGATTTGCAGGCTCACTTGGCCATGATTTGTCTGTGAAGAGGTACTGCATATCTAGAAATTCAGCAGTTGTACATGTGACTTTCATATGGGAAATCACATGGCTAGCAGCCATCTTAAACAGAGTGCAGATAGTATTATTTATATGGCAGCCAAAGTAGCAAAATAAAAGAATAGTGAATACTACTACTTAAATCTGAGGAGACCCTGTATCTCCACTCTGTCCAAGACATATTTCTAACTTCTATTCACTCACAAAAGTATTTCACCTTGTGACTCTTTCCTCAGCTATCGACTCACTTCAAATATTATCTAACAATGTGGGCAAGGATGAAGGATAAGCTGGATGTAAAGCTGAGTGAAGGCAGTAAATCCTACTCAAGTATAAGCAAAGCCAAATTGTCAGAAATCCAGCAATACATATAAAAGTTTAGTGGCAGTCAATAAATATCAAAAACAGTTACATATGCAAACCAAGTGCACTCTCCATAACTCCAAAAAGTTTATTTTCTGTGTCACATAGGTGGCCGTGCACTATACATTCTCCGTTATCATATCTTATGTCACTGTAAGCTGCATATAATATATCGTTCATTAAAGTGACAACTCTTATAAACTATATTTTGTATTGGTAGCAGTTTATTGTTGCATACTTGCTTCAGGATCAAAAATAGTATCTCTGAGTTGCCATTTTCAATCTTCATGCAAGTCAGCCAGAAACTTTTTTAAGAAAGTGATTTTAATGCATCATCTTCCATAACTCTGGAATTGCTCAGAAGTCTGACAATTATATAGTCTGTGGGGCAATAAAAATTTTATACTTATTCTTTTTTGGGTAGGTGGGGAACCATATCTTCCTACATCACTAAGAGAACATCATAAGGATTAAAACGGCCAACAATTTTCTTCAGTACATTGTGAAATTCATTGCAGTGCTACTCTCTATGTTGTACAAAGTGCAAAATATCATCTACTAGTCCAAGATTAGGACTTACTTCTGGTCTGTTTTGGGCAAAGATACCGATGAA
>NC_056748.1:130235383-130460383 GCF_019279795.1 Protopterus annectens | reverse complement strand
CATAGCCCCCCACATAATTGCAGTGTATGCACTATTATGTACATATGTATCCATTACAAATACATTGAAACATATAACGTCAGTAAAAACTAGTTGCAAAATGTGGGGGGCTGTGCCCCCCACCCCCCTAAATTTATATTCTCACTCCAGGGTTGCACTGCAGTGGGGTAGGGGCTATATTCCATTTCATTTTCAACCAAATGGAATTCGACCAAATGGGCTTTCAATCAGATGAGTTTTCAGTGAAGTGGGCTGCCTGAAATCATTTTCCAACAAATGTAATTCGACCAAAAGCATATATATATATATATATATATATATATATATATATATATATATATGTACAGTGCAATGGAAAAGTATTTGCCCTCTTCCTGATTTCTTATTTTTTTTTGCATGTTTATCACACTTAAATGTTTCAGATCATCAAACAAATATAACTTTTCGACAAAGATAACCCACACAAAATGCAGTTTTTAAGTGATGATTTTATTTATAAAGAAAAAAAAACTATCCAAACCTGCATGGCCCTATATGAAAAAGTAATTGCCCCCTAAAGCTAATAACTGGTTGTGCCACCCTTAGCAGCAACAACTGCAATCAAGCACGTGCGATAACTGGCAATGAGTCTTTCACATCGCTGTTGAGGAATTTTGGCCCACTCTTCTTTGCAGGATTGTTTTAATTCAGCCATATTGGAGGGTTTCCGAGCATGAACCGCTTTTTAAGGTCATGCCACAGCATCTCAATTGGATTCAAGTCCGGACTTTGACTAGGCCACTCCTAAACTTTCATTTTGTTTTTCTTATGCCATTCAGAGGTGGACTTGCTGGTGGGTGTGCTTTGGATCATTGTCCTGCTGCAGAACCCAAGTACGCTTCAGCTTGAAGTCACGAACTGATGGCAGGACATTCTCCTTCAGGATATTTTGGTAGAGAGCAGAATTCATGGTTCCATCAATCACAGCAAGTTGTCCAGGTCCAGAAGCAGCAAAGCAGCCCCATACCATCACACTACCTCCACCACCATGTTCACCAGTTCAACTTTTGTTTTGTCTGTCCACAGAATATTTTCCCGAAAGTCTTGGGGATCATCAAAATGTTTTTGGCAAAAGTGAGATGAGCCTTCATGTTCTTTTTGGTCAGCAGTAGTTTTTGCATGCCATTTTTGCCCAGTCTCTTTCTTGTGGTTGAGTCATGAACACTGACCTTAACTGAGGCAAGTGAAGCCTGCAGTTCTCTAGATGTTCTGGGTTCTTTTATGACTTCTAGGATGAGTCAGCGCTAGGCTTTTGGGGTCATTTTTGTAGGCCGGACACTCCTGGGAAGGTTCACCGCTTATCCATGTTTTATCCATTTGTGGATAATGGCTCTCATTGTGGTTTGTTGGAGTCCCAAAGCTTTAGAAATGGCTTTGTAACCTTTTCCAGGCTGATGGGTGTCAATTACTTTGTTTGTCATCTGTTCTGGAATTTCTTTAGATCGCGGCATGATGTCTTCCTTTTTGGGATCCTTTGGCCTACTTCACTTTGTCTGACAGGTTCTATTTAAGTGATCTCTTGATTCAACAGGTCTGGCAGTAACCAAGCCTGGATGTGGCTATTGAAATTGAACTCAGCATTCCCAAAAATGTGATTAATCACAGTTACTTCATGATTTCACAAGGTGTGTGTGTGTGTGTGTGGGGGGGGCAATTACTTTTTCACACAGGACCATGTAGGTTTGGAGAGTTTTTTTTCCTTAATAAATAAAATCATTACTTAAAAACTGCATTTTGTGTTTATTTGGGTTGCCTTTGTCTAATATTTAAATTTGTTTGATGATCTGAAACATTTAAGTGTGACAAACATGCAAAGAAATAAGAAATCAAAAAGGGGGCAAATACTTTTTTACTGCACTGTATATATATATATATATATATATATATATGTATATATATATATATATATATATATATATATATATATATATATATATATATATATATATATATATATATATAATGTGTGTGTGTGTGTGTGTATATATATATATATATGTATATATATAAATATATTTATATATATATAAATATAATACACACAAACACACCCCTACATACATATATATAATGCATGTATATATTGTATATTGCACATTGCATGCATAATAATATTTGGTCTGATCTAAACAGCTCCTGTAACTCATCAAAATTCCTTTAAGTTCTGTTCCATTTATGGAAATTGTTTCCAACTCATAACATTTTCCAAGACATGTTAACTTACCTACTACAAGTTAAAGCTGCCTTGCAGTATCTCCTTGTGGACTTGTATGATTATCGTGAAGCTCACTAAAACATGAGCATGAAAATCTAACCATTAGCAGAAGCAAAATACCTGTTAGTTAAGCATGCTGGGATTGTGTATGCAAAATACCTGTTAGCTAAGCATGCTGGGATTGTGTATGCAAAATACCTGTTAGCTAAGCATGCTGGGATTGTGTATGCAAAATACCTGTTAGCTAAGCATGCTGGGATTGTGTATGCAAAATACCTGTTAGCTAAGCATGCTGGGATTGTGTGTCTTACAGTTATGTGCTAATGTCTTTATTTAGCAACATGCCTTAAAAATGAATATAGGTCACATATCAGGTTTGTTTGATGAAACAGTGCTGTTATCTCTGCATGAAAAACTTAATTTGGATATGTTCTTTTTTTCTGACTACCCTGATAGTTATCCAAAGGTATTCCTTAACCAAGACAATAAGTTACACAGGGAAATCAGGTTCACTTAAGTTTTGGAACGTACTGATTTGAACTTACCAGCTATAGCATTGCTCTGATTCATATCCAGGCAACATAGCTCTCAACCTCTTAGTGCAAAAAAATGGTCAAGCGCAAAATAATGGGGGGACAAAGCACAAGAATAGAGACGAGTTTTAAATATTGCTGTTATAAACTTAGAAAGGTTGCTAGAGTAAAAGGTCTTGTAATAATGTGCCTTTTCTGAATGATATGAAGTGTGAAACTCAAATGCCTGTCATTATTTAATGAATTCAGTCCTCAGTGATTTGCCACAATAATCCAGAATGTCACACATTTTACAAGGAACAGGCCAAAAATATGAGGTAAGAATCTGGACATTTTGTAAAAAAATCTGGCCAGCTGAGATGTATGCAAGGCAATCTTGTTCCTCTACAAATTGCTGTTCCCGTGTATTTCAGAAACTAGAATTAGAAATGGAATTGGAATCTCTGGAAGGAATAACGTTAAGATAGCGTGTTATTAACAAGCAATGCTGGCTTTAAACAAGCAGACCTAACAAGATTAGGAAGGTTTAGGAACAGTGACATTCAGTTGTCTTGGAGGGACAGTACTTGGTCAGTCTTTATGAAGAATCCCATTTGAAATTCTACCCTTGTCTTGAATATTCAGCTGATGCAGCTTTTTTTGTCTGTACAACAGGTTATTTTCAGTTCAGACTTGTTCAACTAGTACTCAGAATGTGTCATCAGGAATTAGATTTTGTCTAACTATGGTACCATTGTCCATCTGCTTCATGCAGGATCTCAGTTCAGTAGTCTTCTGGACTGCAGCACTTAGGTCCCAGTGTTTCTCCCCACAACTTCAAGTGCACAGAATGGCCTGGTTGAAGGAAAGGCAGTGGGTATGCAGAATAACATCAGTCAAAAAGTTTTATATGAAGCTTTAACTCTTTGGCTGTTTTGCTTGATTGTATTATACACAATAGTTTTAGGTTCAAATTCTGATTAACATTGCCAATCCTTATTTATCTTTTAAGCATTAGCTGTAAAAGGTTACTCTTGTCTCACTGTGTGGTGTAACTTAATATGCCATGAGAGTGCTGCAAAAGGTTGGTTGTTGGAATATTTTTCAGTAGTTTGCACTGCCGTCTATGTGGATAGTGTGGACTTGATATAGTAGATCTAAAACTGTAATCATTTACAAAATGTTGGAGCTCACTTGACATACTGTATACCATTATCTGCAACAAGTTTGGTAGGTATGTCATGTCTTGAAAACGTTTTGAATCATGCTCTGACAGTTATGCTCCAACTCTGCATTATTTAGGGATATGTTTAGTCTCAGCAACTTTATGCTGCATTAATAAACTTTATGGGCCAAAGTAACTGTGAGCAGAATCTTTGTAATGCTTTCTCAATGTCTGAAATCATGCCCTTCAACTTAGTCTTATAACCATGAAGGTACAACATTTGGGTTTTCATTATTTGAGCCACTGGCTTTAATGAGCTAAGAAAAGCACAACTTAAACAAAAGGATCAAAAGGGTGTGTAGGCAGAGAAGAAACAAAGGTAGATCAGATGAAGGAGGGGTAAACAGGTACATTGGTTAGCTGCAACACTCCAGGAAAAACAAACAAAAAAACCCCCAGATGGACTTCATGCCTTTGTCTGGCTATGTTCTAATGCTAATATGACTCTAGTAGAGGGTGGTTAAGGTATACAGATTATATGCTTTCAGCTTATGTTGCAGACTCAGCCTAATTTCAAGAAGGGCTTAACCCATGTCCAGTAACCTTATGGTGAGTCACACTTCTGAAAGCTTTAGTATTTACATGATGGGAGTAGTTATGATTATTTTAAGGTTCAGTTACTAGCTAGCTCTCTAGTATACAAGGCTGACAAAAATTATGCTCAACACAACTGTCACTATCAAGGAAGGTATAGAATGGTGTTGCTATCATGGCGAAAAGGAATTGGCATTTAGTAGCACCATTTTCAAGAGCTAGGCTATTTAGGATATTGATTTTGGAACTGACCATGCAGTAAAGATACAGTTATGGGGACTGATTACACGTCACTACATGAGGTGGCAGCTTCATGGTGACCTGAATTTTGTTTGCCAACTAAGATCTGAGTTCACTGATAAAATAAAAAAAAAAAATTATTTTCCCACATATGGGAAACCTTTGCTCTCCTGACAGCTGTCTGGGTCTTGTAAAGCATGCTGGTCTTTGAAACTGAGTCTGATAGCCTGATCCCTTTTCCAACGAAGCAGAGGCATAGTATGTGGGTATCTAAAGATCCTGGGATGGTTTTTAATATGGAAATATGGAAGAGGAGTATAAAAAGCACACACGCAATAATTTCAGTGCAGACAGTGGAGAAAAAAAAATAGAAGACAAAGCAAACAATTACATTTTATTGCTCCCTACTATGATGTCAAAACTCCCAATTTTGAGTCCTGGCATGCTGAAAAAAGAAAATGCAGGAAAAGAATGAATATTAATCACTCTTCTCCTTTAAACGTGTCGTTTGCCGGGGGGGGGGTAAGCCCTCTATACCCCCTGAACTTATATAGCTATATCTATCTATCTATCTATCTATCTATCTATCTATCTATCTATCTATGGATCCCTATCAGATGATAGAAATTTCATTTGACTGAATCCCATTTGACTGAGACCATAAGACTGCAATTTCAAAATACTGAAAAAATCACTTGACCGAAACCCATAATACTGAAATCTTACAATGCTAAACTTCAACATACTGAATTGCAAAGTGGATGATATAAAACCTGAATAGGTGGGGGGGCTATGCCACCCACACCCCTTATTGCTGGTGGCTGTGCCCCCACCAACTATATATATTACCTCCAGGATCGCACTACAGAGGGGAAAAGGGCATTTACCTTTTCCCCACTGTAGTGCGATCCTGGAATTTGTATATATAGTTGGGGGTGTGTGTTACAAAACATGTAAAATGGATAGAGATCTTTCAGATTATGCAAACAACAAGGCCTACCCCCCTCCCCCTTTAGTGGGACACAATTTATTTAAGGGAGGTGAAGATGCTAATGTGGTTACTACACTTGATATTAATAGCATCCAAGAGCAAACACCAGTTCGTAGAAGTGAATGCATTAGGGGCCAAAATAATAATAATAATAATAATAATAATAATAATAATAATAATAATAACAACAATGGACAAAGTCAAAATCAAAATCAAGAACATGCTCATACTGAAAGTGACCAGGGTTTTCCCAGGGGCAGGAACAAGCCGAGCAACAACAACACCAGATCGAACAACAGGGGACAAGCACAGAGGAAGAGAAGGGGGAATCAACGGAGGAGATGACATTCCCTTCAGAGACAGGACCTGAGATTCTTATAAGTCAATATAGCAACTTTAAGATATATAATTATACCGTACTTACTGTTGATCAACCCATGATTGACTTTTTTTCAAAAGGACTTTCATTCATTCCAGATATAAGGGGTGAACTTGTTAAAACTCTTATAGACTTCAAACTGTATGTTCGGAAGTTGAACTTGGCGGTCTCTTTAGGGAATACACCTGCACTTCTAGATACTTTTAGTGTCAAGTGTTTTTAACCCATCCTTACATGGTGGGTTAAATACTTTTGAAAAGCGATGTGATATCGATTTAAGGGCGAGACTGAATAATAACACACATTGCTGGAAAATGAGAAGTAACATATCTAAACATGAGTTAGATTTCATTTCACTTCTTAATGAATGTAAGGTTAGAGTCATGAAGCCGGATAAGGGAGGGGGTCTGTTTTTTATGGACGAATATCTTTATGAGAACAAGATGTTAAACCATCTACAGTCTGATACCTATTTGAGATCCAGTTTGAATGAAGTCCATGCAGCCTACAAGAAAATTAGGGGTGTTTTGGATGATCTTTTTTTAGAAGGTAGTATAGATTGTAATATTTTTCATTTTCTGTCTATGCCAGCACCAAAGATTCCCACCATTTTTGGCACACCAAAAATTCATAAAAACTTAATAGATCCCCCATTAAGGCCTATAGTGGACGGAAGAGGATCTATTACTTATGCTTGTGCCAAATATGTTGATGGCATTCTCAAACCATACATCCAAGGGGAACCTCAGATTTGTAAAGATTCCTGGGATTTTTTGGAGAACATTAACAAAATTGAGTTCAATCTGGATGTTGTTTTCTTAGTAGTTGATGTGAAAGACCTCTATACAGTCATTCCTCACCAACTAGGTATTGACTGGACAAGGAATTTTATGTTAGCAAAAAATACTACCAGTGTACAGATGTATTTAGTTGAGACCCTTTTAGATTTGGTATTATCTAACAATTTGTTGCTTTTTAAAGACCAATTTTTTCTTCAAAACACTGGGATAGCCATGGGGTTACCCTGTGGGTGCAGTTTTGCCAACAGCGTCATGGCGTTTTGGGAACGTAACTGGCTGTTCAATAATGAATTGTATCAACAACATGTCACTTGGTATACTAGATACCAAGATGACATGTGTTTCATCTGGAAAGGTCCTCAAAACCTGATTCCTGACTTTATTGATAGTATCTCTAGAATGACTGACTTTCTTGAGTTTACTTATTCTATAGGAGTGGATGAAATGAATTTTTTAGATGTAAAAATCTGTAAAGACAAAGTTAATAAATTTAAATATTTAATTTACAGAAAGCCAACTTATTCAAATAGTTACCTTCACTTTACCAGTTGTCACCCCTTTCATCAAAAAAGAAGTGTAGTAAAAGGGCAACTCGTTAGGGCTGCCAGAATGATCTCAGATGAGATGGATTTTATTAAGGAATGTAATCACATCGGAACAATGTTTTCAAGTAGGGGGTATCCTGATAGTCTAATAAAAGAGTTGACACAGGAAGTGCAGGTTAAAAGGAACAATGGATATTTCTTGCCTCTGTTGAGTGGTGGTATGATGGGTAGATCAATTAAGGATACCACCAAGATGTGTTCCTCTGCATATCCTAGCATTAATCTTTTGTTCACATATTGTGTGGACTATAAAATTATTAGGGAAATAGTAGTTAAGAATTGGAGCATTATCTTAGAAGATAGAGCTCTAGTTAATGTTTTAGGCACATATCCAAAATTTACATACTGAAGGGGTACTAATCTTAAAAATCTTGTTGAAACGACAACTGGTAAATCTAAAGACAAAGTAGTGGGAATGCGAAAATGTGGTATGTGCCCCCAATGTAAATTTATTCACTTAGGTAATAAAGTTTATGTTAATAGTAAGAATTATTTTATTAATGGAAATTATAATTGTGACACTAAGGGAGTTGTATATGTAGCTCTATGTGAGAAATGTCCTTCCTTCTATATAGGCAAAACTGAGAGGAAAATAAAGAAAAGAGTTTATGAACATCTTTATGCCATAGGTAGGAGGGATTTGACAAATGCACTGGCCAGGCATATTTTGGAGTACCCAGATCACTGTTTTGTTTTCAGTATAGTTTATCAGGTTAAAAATGATGTAAGGGGAGGTCCTTGGCAGTTGCATTTAGAAGAGCAAGAATTATTTTGGCAGATTAGAACACGTGCACATCTCCCTCCAGGGTTGAATGATTATGCTTCCATTAAGTGCATCCTTAAACTAAAAGCTCTCCTTAGATACACTTTTGGTGGATGTTCAAGTACTTGTATTAATTCATAGTTTGATGTTCCCCTTTTTAAATAGGAGTGTTAGTAATATTAAAAACCTTGAAGCATTCATATTATATATGCTTGTTGTTTACGTTAGTTCAGTGTATTTAATGTGGTGTATATACTTTTCGTATTAGTTTTTAATAGGGAATTTATATGTTATATATTCCTTCCCCGTTCCAGAAAGAACGAGTGGGAAATGGAGTGTTTTCTTATGTAATTAGCATTTTAATTAATTTTTGAGAATGGTTTTGGTTTAACATTTGTTACTAATTTATTTATTCCTGATTTGTTAATTATTTAATTGTTAAATAAGGTGCTGCGTTGTTGAGTTTATATAAATAGAGAGGTGTGGTATTTGATTTATGTCTGATGAAGGCTGAGCACCTGCTTGGCTGAAAGTGCTTACAGTAATAAATAGTCCGTGCCATTTTTATCAGTCTGCTTCCGCTTATCTCTTTGTTTTATCCAATATTCTGAAATGTATTTTAAGTGGTAAAGATTGGGTAAGGTATGTGCATTGGTTAGGAGAATACGTGGGTGAATGTGACTATCTGAGTCAAGGATTCTTTTCAGCACTCCTACAGGCTGCTGTGACGGGATACGCGTTTCTTTCTTTTGAAGTGCACTGAATCTGGAGCCTTAGAAATGAAAGTATTATACAATGAGATTTTAGTGTGTGTGTCTGTGTGGGGGCTCTGAACCCCACAGTAAGTTATATTTTTTGTGTTTGTTAAAAGCAGTGCTTTCTCAGTGAGACTACTTCTGGACATTTTAATTTACACAACCATAGGATTAGCTAGCAGAGTTTGGGAAATAGCCAGCCAGACATTTTATTTATTTATTTAAATGTGATTACTGGGGTAGAACACTGATCAAATAATGACCAATCACAGGCTTAGCCTAGGTTATGTCATAATGTAACAAAACAATGTACAATATACAAGTATCAGTGGTTTACATTTATGAATAAACAGACAATCTGACAGCAACATAAATGCATAACATCTAACAAACCACATATGACAACCCATCACTGGACCAGTAATCAAGGAGCCTCAGTTCTCACCACTGGCATCAGTGGGGGACGTACACTGGGAGGATAACAAGTATATACACAGTATTTCCAGATGCAACTCTCTGCATCAAGTGCAATTTCCCTTAACAGCACATAGAGACCTCAGTCAGTCCTGGGCTGGTTCCTGGGCTGGTTTCTCCCTCTTTCTCCAGATCCCCAGTAAGGTTCCACGCTGGTGCAGCAATAGAGTTGAGATCTCAGCTGAGTGACCAAGCCAAGACCTACCAGCATCTGCTCTGACCAACCAGTGCTTTGTGCCCTTGCCCAAGTAGCTGACGCACAATCTTTGAGGTTTGATTTACACAAACACACACCTTGGAGAGGCTGACACAGGTTTACTAGTTATGCTCCCTTCTGCCTAGATTATAAGATAATCCACCACTTCCATGAGCACATAGAAATGTTGAAAAAGAAGCTCAACAAGCTGCTCTTCTGGGTCAGCCATCAGTCAACTCCTTATCAGCTACTTTAAGGCCCTTAACAAAGGGTGTCCAAACTTACTCTGTAATATTAATATGAATACAAATGGTAGTTTGACCAAGAGCAAGTCTATTAGGAGTGGCCCACACAGTGTCACCAAATATATATGCAAGTATCTCAAAACTTAAATAGCTCTATAAAGATCAGCCACAATGAGAGGTTTAAATATATTTAATAATAAAAATAAAAGAACAACGTGATACTAAATATATATTCACAGTGATATCAGAGTTCAAAAGCACAGGAAATATTTAAAACAACATTTCAGGACAGATACAAATAAAGAAAACTATCTAAACTAAGCTTCACTAAATTCCTGACCGAATATAAGAGAGTCACTATACCCTAGAAACATACTTACAGAGCAAGGCAATGTTGTGAATGGTTCTTGTCAGGTCCAAGACTGAATACAGAATGCTCTGTCTCTCTAAGAGTCCTCTCAAATTAATATCTCAAATATTACTGCTGGGATAGCTTGCAGAATGACATAATTTCTTGACATCTGACTCTGTCCCAGGTGAAACCCCCTACTGCTGGAATCTGGCAGTATTTAGCATCTACCTGTGAAAATACATAGACCTCAGATCTTTGCCACATGCTGGAAGTCATAAAAAAAATTCTCCACATTTCAAGAATAGTAATTATTTCACCCTGAAGACAATACAGAAAGCTCCCTAGTACAGATATTGTGTCTTTTACTGCCATAAAGTAATTTCATTTCAGCTATTTTTCTAAAGTTTGTTGGACTGAAGTAAACCTCCTGTATTCCAGTTTTCACTGTTAAAATATATACATTTATACAGTTACAATAGTGCATGTACATTTCTTACATTTCTGTTCTTTTCCAGCAGGGCACACTGTGGATACATTTCTAGCATGAGCACTCTAAAAAATATCTTCTCAACACAAACACCTGTACAGAGCAGTCTGATATACACATGACATACAGTCCTAATACATTTGTAACAGAAACATCATACATAAATCATTTTGATATTCACCAATGTCATATAATTATTTACAAAATTCCAGATAGCTGTGCTGACAGTATCTCCCTTTGTCACACCACATATGAATGTATAGTTACATTAGTGTATCGGAAAAGGGAGAACAGAGTTAAAGTAAGAATAGAAGTGGTTGAGATATGGGTACAAAGATCAGCCACAATGAAAGGCACTTGATGCAGAGAGTTGTATCTGGAAATACTGTGTATGTACCTGTTATCCTCCCAGTGTACACCCCCCACAGTGTGGAAATGGGGAAAATATATGTGTATGTTCCACCTGCAGAAACAGGCCAAGAAGCAGGAGCATAGATAAAAGAGTATTTGCTGTTTTCAACAATGGTCACCTGAATGCTCAACTTTGTGTTACACTGATGAGTTAGAAAAACTAACACAGGCCAGTAAGATGAAAGAGAGGATTAGATTATATGTATAGTGGGTTTAGAGCAGTAACAGTGTGGTAACCTGAATCACAGTTTAGGATAAGTGAGTTAACCAGTGGATCAGATGTTTGGGAGTTAAAGGTACCACTAGTTGGATATATCAGTTTATATGACAAGCCCATTAGATGCACAGTTACATTTAAACTGTTTTATTAAGTGTTGTTTGAAACGTGGTCCAAACAGGGAGTGCCTTGTATGATCAGGTAAATCAGGAAAAAGTAACTGCCGTTGTTGGGGGGGGGTAGTACAGAGATTGGTGGCTAGTAGAGTCCAGTTTGAGGAAAAGGGATTTGTAGGGAGAGAACAGATCTGGCTTGGTTTCTTAGGCTATAGATTTCAGTGTCAGTACAAAGTTTGTCAGAGGGAGGGGAAATGGTGTCAAGTTTGAGCATTTTGAAGAATAAAGAACCAAGAAGAATATTTAATTTGGTCTCTACTGCAAGTCACTTAGCCTTTGAAAGAGTAAGGCAGTGGTGGTCATTCCATGCAGAATTATCTTTGAATCAACATATTTTATTGGAGAGGGTCTGAAGGATGGCAATGTTTTTGACAGAGGCAGATGCAAACACAAGGAGACCATACTCAAGTTGAGGAAGGAGGAAGGGTTTTCCTATAGCAGGCCTTGCTAAATTGAGAGGGACTGAAATATTTTGCTGTCCCAGAAGAATAACTTGTTGAACTCCCTTTTCCCTTTTCAATGTTTCTATGTGCTCATGGAAGTTTAATGATTGGTCTAGCCAGATCCCCAAATATCTAAAGGGGTTGCTGTTTTCAATGGGATTGTTATCACAGTGGAGGATATGATATGATTGGGGGCATTTGGATAATCTTTTATGCATGCCAAACAACATGGACTTTGTTTTTTGTTTTTTTTTTGTATTGAGCAGTAGTTTTTTGGAGTTAGCCAGTGCTGTAGTTGAAGAAGGTCCTTTTGAAGTTGAATTTCAATTCTGCAATGTCAGGGCATCTAACATATGGATGCCCGTATCATCTGCCTAAAGTAGTTGTGGCAAATGGGGCAGGTCTAGTGAAAGTTTGTTGATGAGACTGAGAAAAGAATAGGTTCTAGAACTGAACATTTTAAGAATGGGGCATTTTAAGTTTCACTGCATGAATTCCCCACCTTTGGTAAAGAGATTTGGATTTAAACTTCAAAAACATCCTGTGGTGGAAACTAAAAGGTCACCACTTGTCACACGACTGCTGGATATGACAGAATATAGCAGTTTATAAGATGATATTTATAATGCAGTGTGGAAATGGAAAATATATGTGTATGTTTCACCTGCAGAAATAGTCCAAGAAGCAGGAGCATATATAAAAGAGTCCTTGCAGTTTTCAACAATGGCCACCTAAATGTTCAGCTTTATCTTACACTGACAACACGTTTAGTCATTCAAAAACTTATCTTTATCTATGGAAATAAAGGGAACACTCCCACCATAGGATGAGATCTGGAGAACACAAGGGATGCTAGATAATCATACTGGTTGGAGGAAAACAGAATTGGCAGCCATTTGTACTCAAACCTGTAAACAGCATGCATTTTATAGGGAAAATGCAAATAGTAAGACTGCGTATGTGAAAATGAGGAGGTACTTAGTCTGAGACTAAAGTATCTTGGGTTATTCTATGGTATGGCAATCTTGAAAATACATAAAGGGGTGTAGCGGTGCAGCCCCCACCTTGGGAGTGCAAGATGTCTTTCCCATCTACAAAAATGCAGCTTTGAAGCAGAACAGTGATAGTGAATATTCATTGTTCTATTGTAGTTTCCCAGTTCTTTTTTCCATAACTCTTGGACAAGGAGTTACTGCTCTCAGAATTACAACTGGGAACCTATTATTGCAGACAGGCTGATGTATAAATTCAGTGTTTTGTGTTTTTAGGATTTAGATATCATGTACACTTCTCAAAAGAGAAGGCATTCATTTATATTTATTTAATTTCATCCCAAGAAATGTTGCAGTGCAAGGTTGTAATTTACTATGGAAAAAATAAAGAATTTATTTATTTATTTATTTATTCATTATTTATTTACTGTTTGTTTACTGGGTAAGTGGATGGTCTGTTGTTCATTTTCAGGCACTTATTGTGATGTCCTTGCCATGATACAGGAAGAGAGGCATACTTCTGGCTTTTAGAGCTAATGTATTGCACGTCTATTGCTGTACCATACTGTATTACATTTCTGTTGCTGTACAATGTTCTTTCATTAGAACTGTTCCAAAAAAAACTTGCAACACTGGTTAAGAAAATCTTCTAAAGACTATACTACTCAAGTAATGTGTGCCATGGGTCACAACTAGTCATGTGAATTGAAAATCATGGCTCTGGTATATCTCATTTGGCCTAATATTTAAGTTGGCCTAGATAGAGTGGTACTGTATGCAAAGTCAGTAACCTCCAAATATTTTGAGGAGCCAGTGAAATGCATTTTCGATAAAGCTGTATGTATTAAAATGTAATGTACGTCAGGTGTATTCATTAAACTAGAATGTACTTCAGTGAATTTAGACAATCTCATTTCATCCTTCCTCAAACTTCTACTCTGAACTGTAATTCAAAGTCTCACATTCAGTAACTGTTTTTTGAAAATCCCTCTTCTGATGTTGGACAGACTACCACTGGATTCTACCATCTGCTGGGACATTGGGGAGCTTGAGAAATCCCCCCATTTGTCCAAACAAGCAGATTTACCTAAATGAAAAAAAAAATGCTTGCTTGTGCCATTAGGCTTTGCTCTACCTACCTGCTGATATGACAACCACTGATACGGCTGATTTTGTTTTCTGTATCCCAGACATGGACCGTTACCTAGAAAAAAATAGTTAACCTGGTTAAATGTTTGAACAGTTATATAGTTATATAGTTATAGGTAACTCTACAAACAAAAGTGTATATGATACATGTTTTTAAAATAAATTAATATAATATGTAGACCAAGAAGATGTTTTAATGGCTGAATAGAATCTCAGAGCAGAAAAAGACATCTGGGCTTACCCAGTGAGCCAGTCCCATTATCGCTTTAATGATGCCAGAGCTACCTGACTTCCTCTTCTACTTTTCTATTGCTTATATGTTTTACTATTTCTACAAAAAAATCATATAAAGATAAAAATCCAGTATCTGAAATGAGATCCTTTCTGACAGTAAAGTTACTGAAGTTGATTTTGACATTAGTGATGTGACCTGCACTTTGACATTTTTTACTAGGCTTTTGGTTTTGTTCACCTTTGACCTTTTGCGTACATCTAGATCATCAGTCATAAAGGACGCAGTCGTTATGATGCAGGCTCCTTATTCCTATCCCACACTTTTTTGAATAAGATCAGTTCTTTTGCCAGTGTATCTGTATTAAGTAGAGTGACCGATGTAATTTCCTCTACTTCACATTAAGTTACTTCTGCTATTTTCGGGACCATTCTAACATCCTGCCAATGTCACATGTCACATGCCTATTAACTTACTAACCCCCCACACCACTTACACACACAGCTTCACATTTGCAGACATCAAACTCACAAAGCATTTGAGTCTATTGGTTATGTCTTCCGTATACTGAAGAGGATTTTTTCCATAAACATATCATGGCGCACCTGATTTATAACTGACCTAGAGTAAGTGTTGACTGTGCCTTTCAGTCAGCTTTTAAATGTTTAAACTCGTTTACTGTTTACCTTCACTTATGCTCCTTTAATTTCCTGTTCACCATCATGTGGTCTTGAGCTGGGTAATTTGCAAAACTGCATCCACTTGGCACTCAATTCCATGTCAGCTAGATTTTCAGTAAGACCTATGTATAAAAAGTTGAACTGCCACAGTAGAAGGAAAATTCTTTATTGCAAGGACAAAGTGAGTGCTTTCACGACCTTCCAGGTCGCTTCATCAGACTTAATAAAACATCCCATGCCTTCCTTGATATATATACCTTCAAAGTGATCAATCAGTTATGACAAACAATTAAATATTTATATCAGACTCAATTAATTTAAAAATAGTAGAAAAAACATAAATAGACATAAAACTGATAAAAACAGTATGCAAGTTCAAATGTGAATGCCTATAGAACCACGTAGAAGGGAATTAGTGCTTTAAGTCTCTTGCCTTTAAACTTGGTTTCAAGGAAACAGTTACTGGGGGTTTGTCTGCATTTAGTTGCAGAATTCATTTTTGCTCAGCCTCTTCTATTCTATTTCTAATGTGATGCACCATGTTTTAAATTTTTTAGTTTTAGAAGTTCTGGAAGAAAATATCAGAGGGGGTGACATTAGAAATAGAACAGAAGAGGCTGAGCAAAAATGTATTCTGCAATTAAATGCAATTAAATGCAGACAAACCCCCAGGCATTAATGAAACTGTTTCTTTGAAACCATTTTTAAAGGCAAGAGCCTTAAAGCACTAATTCCCTTCCACATAGCTCTATAGGCATTCGCATTTGAACTTGCTTACTGTTTTTTAACAGTTTTATGTCTATTTATGTTTTTTCTACTATATTTAAATAAATTGAGTCTGATATAAATATTAGTTTGTCTTAACTGATTGGTCACTTTGAAAGTATATATATCAAGGAAGGCATTGGATATTTTATTAAGTCTGATGAAGCGACCTGGAAGGTCGTGAAAGCGCTCACTCTGTCCTTGCAATAAAGAATTTTCCTTCTACTGTAGCAGTTCAACTTTTTATACATACCACTGGCTCTGAGGTGAAGACCGAGCTGTTCATCTGGTACCTGTGTTTTTGCCTTTCTCTTTCAGTAAGACCTGTTGGCTGAGAATTTGTGCTGCTTCTGGGGCAAGAAAGGCCACAGCTAATTTCTTCTTCAGCAGTATTTCCAAAAGATTTTCCAAGTAATTTGTCTTGTAAAAAACCGAAAAAGGAAACAAACACTATGAAAATAAACCAAAAACAGTGATCCTGTAGCCACAAAACCAGCGCAAAATAGAAATAACGTTCAGAAAGTTTATTAAAACCAACAACGTTTTCGTCACTACAAGTGAGCAACTTCTTCAGAAACAATGTATAAGCAGCAAATACTATCAAATTTAAAAGTTCTGCTCAGTAATTGAAATTTCTGTAAACCAATCAGTATCGACTCTAATGTTTAATTAATTACTGACTGTTATGTAGGAAATACCAAGGCACATTAAAAACAACTGAACCACATAATTTGTTTTGAAACCTGAACTAATAAAAAATGAGATATAAGTATGTTAACAATGTATATGTATATAAATATAAACACATTTCTTATAAGAAATTACATTAATATAAAAAAGTATATAAAACACAAATAAATATTAAACAATCTATCTTACTACGCTGATTCTACAAAAATATTTTTAACCAGCGTAATAAACAAGATCAGTGTCTAAGATGACTTTTCAATTTTAGAAAACATGATATATTACAATTATCGTTGAGGCCTGGATAAGAAAAAGCGTTAAGAAATAGTTGCCATTCGAGTTCACGGCATTCAAGAATTAATGATGTAGGACCACCTCTAGTGTTGTCTGAAATTTGGTCAATTGCCACAAAAGAAAAAGAGTGATCGGGTTTAACACCTATATGCTTAGCTAACGCATTGTCACTTTTACTCTTAGTGATAGCATAGGTACATTCATATATTCTGTCCTTGAATTTGCGATCGGTTTTACCAACGTAAAACACAGGACAGTGGTTACATAAAGCTAGGTAGATAATACTTTTAGAATTGCAATCTAATCTGTATTGAATAAGAAGTTCTTTGTCACCAATCTGAAATGAATTTGTAGGTTTTACATTTTTACACAACTTACAAGCACCACATTGAAAGTAACCTTTAATTTTATTGTTAAATTTCAATATCTTGGTTTCCAACAAGTTCTTTAGGTTGGTGCCTCTCTTGTAAATAGTAGAAAACTTAGGACCAATCCTATCAAATAATAGGTTGTCCTTACAAAGAAGCTGCCAGTTCTTGTGTAAAATAACTTGAATCTGTTCACTGTCTTTGTTGAAAACCGAGATGAAATTTGACTTCTGTAAGGAAAAAGTCTTAATCTTATGAACTGAAGGTAGAATACAGGTACTGGAAAGACTAACTACACTATTTCACTACTACAGTGTGTGCTGGCGAGCTTTTTGTCATGTAAAATGGCTTTAAAAGTACCTGTCATCCGTTTATTCTTAACGTCTATTACCAGTTCATGAATTAGTTGGTTAGGGTAGCCTCTATTTACAAACATGTCAGTTAAATTATCACATTCCTTAACAAAATCAGCCGCTAGAGAGCATAATCTGGCTGCTCTCACTAGTTGACCTTTGACGATAGAGCGTTTCTGTTTAAATGGGTGCCCACTAGAAAAGTGCAAATACGAGTTGCAGTAAGAAGGTTTTCTATAAATGTTAGAACACAAATAATTTTGATCCAAATTTTTGGTCAGTTTGACATCTAAGTAGTCAATACTCGTCATGTCAAATTTATGAGTAAATTGAAAAAAAGATGTAGTGGTGCTCAAATAATCCACAAAGTTTTCAACTTCTACTTGGTCACCTTCAAAAATAATAAATATATCATCGAGAAACCTTGTATAGTATCTAATTAAGCTTCTCTTGTCTGATAAATCAAAAATAAAAGTTTTCTCCCAACAGGCTACGAAAATGTTAGCTAAGCTTGCTCCGCATGGTGAGCCCATTGCTACACCATGTCACACCATGTCACTGGAGGTAGAACAGAAAGGAGAAATGTTCACATTTTATGAGAATCATTGTGAGATAGTGATTATAGATGCAAGACTTTTATTAGAAGTTATCAGTGTGTTGTGGTACACAGTCAATGCTAAAGGAACCCCCAAGTTATGACTTACAGGGGTCCTCAAAATATTAAACACCAATCCTGTTTGCATTATAAGTAGTTTTTGGAGAAATCTTAAGGAAAAGATAAGCCCTTTAGGAGTTGAGACATTGGTTTTCAAAATTTGGAGAAAATGTGGACAAAAACATAAATGTGTACATCAGCGAAAATTCTTTGAGGTAATATTTTAGTTTCAAAGTGCTTCTACTTTTGATTTTTTTAAAAACACCTTTATTGAATTATCACTTGAGACATACTTACATTTATACAAAAGTAATCAAACCATATTAACAAGTTCACATTCACAAACATTATACATCACACATATTGTTCTATACAATATAATCAAAACAACATTATACAAATTGTTCAATTCCTTCCTTCTCTTAAACCTCATTCCTCATCCAAAACATTTTTCTGCATGTATTGTTCCCACAATTTCCATTTTTCTTTGTAATTTACTCCTACCCTTTTCTAAAGATCCCACTTTCTGTTTTTTTATCTGTGTTACAATATTGACTACTTCAGGTATGGTTGGTTTAGACTTTGATTTCCATTTTCCAGTAATCATTTTTTTTTTCAGACACCAGAATTAAACTTAAGAAGGCCTTAGTATGTCTAGGTAATTCAGATCCTGTATCCCAGCTCAGAAAAATCATTTCCATTGCTAAACCCATTTGTTCACTCAATATCTCTGACAGAGTACTCTGTAGGTAAGGTTTAAAATCGGCTAACACATTACACTCCAAAAAACATATCATTACCTATTTCTTCCACATCATATCTCCAATATTTGCCATCGACCTGAGGAAAAAAAATCTTTGTCCTCACACTTTAGTGTGTTATAACTAGATAAAGGCTTGCATATACTTATTTGAATGTTTCGATTATGTTGTTTAAAAATAAGGTCCATACTTATTGGTTTATGCTTTTATAAACAGATATATTAAAAATTTTGAAAAGAAAAGTATTTTAATTATTTTAAGAGGAATGTGAAGTAATTTTACTGTGCTTCTTTAGGTCAATAAAGGTGTAGCTTTGCAAAATACGAGCAAAACATCACTTACATGTTACCAGTGTGGATTGGATAATTTTTATCCCAAATACCACATGATAATGCAATGAAAGAGCTATGAAAAATATATTAACTGTCCAAGCTACAAAATATTAATTGATTAGCACTGATATCATTAATAAGATAATATGGCTGATAGATATTATATCTTGACAGCTATTCAGCAACATTGCTGTCCTTACAGTTTTAAGACTTAATAAAGATAGGAAAAATGGTCTGAATAGGGAGTAAGTATATCTATAATCTCCAAAACTGTTTAAACAACAACCCCAGTGACTGCCAGAGCAAAAATAAAAGAAGTATAATCACTGTGTTGCAGCCAGAACTCACCACGTTTCCACAAGTATCAAACATTTTATTGAAAATAATTTTATGTTTCAATAAAACGTTTGATACTTGTGGAAACGTGTGGTGAGTTCTGGCTGCAACCCAGTGATTATACTTTTTATATCTATAATATGTTGTGTTTGAGAATATATTTTAGAATCTACACAGTTTATCAGTTTGTATGTATTTACTCCTTCCACATCTTATGTATCTATAAAATGGTTTCATATGATGATCAATATCTTTATATAAACGTTCTTCAGATTTTTCTAGATCTTGTCTTACACTATGTTTAAGTTATTTGTCCAGCTTGTTTACTTCCGTTTTCAAAGTTATAGTTTAATTTCTTTTCCATTTCTTATAATTTTTGACTCTCACCTTAATCAAGTATCTTGTTCTTATGGAAATATAGCATCCTGACATTGTGCACCTAGATTCTTATGTTAAACATTTTTTTTTATGTTTTGCATTTAAACCATTTCTCTTTCAAAACTTGCCACATTCCTATTGTTTTTCCACTGAATGCATTACTCCGATTAGTTTTACATAGTGACAATTTTGCTGCCACATAATCTGTTATCAGTCTTCTCTGCATTGGTTTAGATATCAGTTTGGGAGAATTATCTAGCAAAGACTTAACTTTTGTAATCCCATGAGCACTGCACATCAGCAGTGGCAAAACTTGTCATGAAGTAACAGCTATTTCCTTAGGAACACAAATAATTGTCTTGTAGCTTCTGTTTCCTGGAAAGTGTTTTTACTATCTCAAGCAATTGTTCTAATGTTGTTGAATCAATATTATTCCAGTTTGCTTCTGCTAAATTTAACTTCCCATCCTCTGTTACTCTTCCCTCCTGTCTTTCAAGCAAGTAAAGTATGAATTCCTCTAGGTCATCAGCATTTGACTTTGGTGGCTATGCACTCCAATAATTGTTATACGTTCCAGGGTTGTCTTTACTGTCACAGCTGCACAACTGACAGTACTGGTGCTATCATCAAACATGTATTAATCATACATCTCATAACACTCTTTAATCACTACCATAACACCTCCACCTGATCTTTTGTTAGAATGTCTGATATCATCAAACATGTATTAATCATATATCTCATAACACTCTTTAATCCCTACCATAACACCTCCACCTGATTTTTTGTTAGAATGTCTGTTATCATCAAATATGTATTCATCATATATTTCATAATACGCTTTAATCCCTGCCATAACACCTCTACCTGATTTTTTGTTAGAATGTCTGTTATCATCAAACATGTGTTAATCATAAATCTCATAGCACTCTTTAATCTTTGATCAACCTGAGATAGTCTTACTAACAGAGACTTGGCTTAAACCAGGCAACCACAACGATGAAATCACTTCACCAGGTTACAATATAATTCGTAGTGATAGAATAGGTAAAAAAAAAGGGGGGGGGTTTGCTATAGTGTATAAATCTCACCTCATCCTTGAGAAAGTAGACATAACAACCCCAGACCTCGATAAAGTTGAAATCACTCTAACAAAACTAAAATTTAATGATAGTAAACACATTTACATCATAGGATGCTACATCCCTCCAGGCAACAATATCCCCATTACAGAAAAAACTCCTAGAATGGATATCTAACTCCCTCCCCCAGGAAAACATAGTATTAGGAGACCTTAATACTGACTGGCAAAACTATCCCAGTCATAACCCACTCTCCCATATTAACCTACATGGCCTAACCCAACTCATCACTTCCCCCACAAGAACAGACAAGAGAACCAAACACCAGTCCACTCTAGATTGGATACTTGTATCCCACCTATCACTGATAACCCTAGCAGGGTGTCTACCAGACACCCTGAGTGACCACCAAGCCACATTCTTACTCAGATCAAAATCACCATAACTGACCCAAATATCTATGAGCCTAATTAGAAACAAAAAAACACTTTAACCGCTCCAACTTTATAAATGGCCTAAAAATGTGTAACTGGACCCCCCCTTAAAAACCTACCTCTTGATGAAGCTTAATATATTTCAATACTGCCTTCTTAAACCCCCTTAACCATCATGCCCCCTCCAGAACAACAAGAATTAAAACTAACTATGCCCCCTGGTTAACCCCAGACACAAAATCCCTCCTCAAAAAAAAGAAACAAGGCCTGGACCAACTACCTCAACAGTAAATCCCAGTTGAACAAACAAATATACGTTGAACTACGTAACAAAGCCAAAAAACTCACCAAAACAGACAGAACATCTTACTACCAAAAGTTACAGGATAAGCACAGGAACAACCCACAAAAATTTTGGGCAGCAATTAACTCTATTCTACAACCAGGTAAAACAACTACCCCACCCCCAAAAATAGATAACCAAGAAGACATCCACACTCAGTTTAATAAATACTTTACAGAAACCATTCAAACCCTTGCAAACAACCAACCCTATGACACCCCCACCCCTGCAAATCCACCCCCTCACCCCAACTAACAATTGCCCCAAGTTCAGCCTCCACCCAGAACCAACCAAATCCATTGAAAAACTATGCCGCAAGCTCAAACCAACGTCTCTAACCACAGATAAATTACCCGCGGAATACCTCCACCTGGCTGCAAAAGCCATATCATATCCTGCCTCCATCCTAATTAACAGATCCATCAATATCACATATCATCCCTCTGCATAAAGGAGGAATCTCCCTGGAACTCAATAGCTACCACCCTATAGCCATACTACCCCTTTTATCTAAAATTAGAGAGGGTAATACACAATCAACTAATGAAATATCTCCTAGAAAATAATCTAATAGCAACACAACAACATGGCTTTAGACCCTTCCACAGCACCTCCACTGCACTAACAGAATTCACCAAAATTGTCAATACTCACAGACACAATGGACTCCTTGTATGTGCCACCTTTCTTGACTCGTCCAAAGCATTCAATATGGTTAACCCCAATAAACTCCTTCTTACACTAGCAACTCTAAACCCTACTACCCCTGCCATCTCCTGGTTCAAAAACTACCCAGAGGGATGGAAATAAGCTGTTATGTGGCAAAACCAACTCTCCCCCTCCCTACCAGTCTCCCTAGGAGTATCCCAAGGCTCCATCCTGGGGCCACTTCCTTTTACCCCCTTCACCAATCAGGTCCCAAACAGTATTCCTAAAGCCTCAGTAGTGCACTATGCAGATGATACCACCATGATATGCGCAGCCAAATCAATGGACATCCTTCACTCCCTAACACAAGAATGATTTTCCCTAGCAGAAACTTGGATTACAAACCAAAGGCTCATTCTGAACCCAAGTAAAACAAAGCTAGTATATTTAGCTCCCACAGAGTCACACCTCCCACTGATTCTTTATTCATCTCCTCCTTTAACAAGACCATAATCACCCCCACAAATCATACCAAACTATTAGGGGTTCAAATAGATAATCATCTTAGATTTTATCTACATATTTCTACAACCATAAAAAAGTACATACAAAACTTGGCCTACTGTATCGCAATAAAACATTCCTCACTGACCACTCCAAAACTACAATAGTGAGGACTCACCTACTATCCACCCTACTTTATGCCTCTCCCGTGCTTACAAATCTCTGCAAATCCGACCTAAACAAACTTGATAGTTGTTATAATAAGATAGCCAAATTCACTACAACCTCTCCCATCAGAACACATCATTGTGAGTGCCTAAAAAGCTAAACTGGGTAGAACTACCACTACTACTTCAACTCAATCAACTATCACAAGCCCACAAAATAATACATAACTCTGAAAACACCCCAGCCCTACAAAATCTTTTGCAACCCTATACAACCGCCAGACCCTTGAGGTCTAGCACACAAAACCTCGTCAAAGTAACCAAATATAACAATGAATCTGGTAAGTCTGTTTACAGTCACTGTATAGCAAAAACCTGGAACTCCCTTCCTGCCCACATAACTGACAACAAATCCCCATCAAAGTTCAAGAAACTTGTTAAAACTCACTTTTTGAATAATTGACTTTGCTCCTGTATCCCCCCTGGTTAATGTCTCATTAGAACACTTCACCTAACTTAAGTAATTCTGCTAAGCCAACCAATCATAGTACTTTACCCACTTAGGACTGTTAATCTACTGCTCATCTCATCTCTCCAGAAGTTAGGGAAAACTACCCCAGCAGTGTTGAGCTCTCTATAAGCAACTAAAAAAAGGAGAAGACATATTGTAAATCAATTTGTTATCATTCTCAACTAAAACCAGGCAAAGACATATAGTCAATCAATTTGTTATCCTTCTCAACTATAGCGAGCATCATCTGCTCTCTCGGAGCCTTATTCTACGTCTCTCTGCTTTTACTGAGATAGTAAATCTATCACAGGAATCCTAAACTTAGGAATATCATCTAAAATTTAATATTATACTGTAGAGAATGAATGTATCCTATCTGTTAGTTAATATGTATGTCAAAGTCTCGTCTATGGAAATTGTATGTCAAAAGTCTGTCCTTAAAACTATGTTTTGTAAAAAAAATTGTTCTTTTGGAGCTTTTCTCCCCGGGTCTCCACTGAAAATGGACTTGTAATCCAGTTGGACTCTCTCAGTCAACAAATGCAAAATAAATAAATAAATAAATAAAATACTCCCTACCATAACACCTCCACCTGATTGTTTTGTTAGAATGTCTGCTATCATCAAACATGTATTAATCATATATCTCATAATACTCTTTAATCCCTACCATAACACCTCCACCTGATTTGTTTGTTAAAATGTCTGTTACAGTAAAAACATTTATACCCTGACAGAACTGGTTTCTAGTTATTGTTCTTTGACCATGTTTCACAAAAAACATCAATCCTGTGAGAACATAACACATTTTCCAATGAAAAAACTGTATTACCAGTGCTGCTAGCATTATCAACCATCAAATATACATCAAATGTTAATAATCGAAAAGGAAGCACCAGGTCATCAACGAAGGTGCAAACAGTTTATTGGTCAAACACAAAATTCACCACAGCAATCCACCTTTTGGTTATACATCAAATGTTGCTATATGTGAACTGTTACATTTTTGACCTGGCAAAAATCCTGTCTTGTGTTTGTCAAATATTGCAATATATCTCCTGCTAAAATTGTCTTCCCCGGTATTGACAAATGCATGCCATCCTGTCTAAACATGTGTGCCCAGAATTAGTCTTTATGCTCTACATGCTTCCATTTTTAAAACAGGCTATTTTTTCATGTAGGTATTTACTCAAAAATCATTTCATTCACTGTGACCCGACTCACCTTTCTGTATCTAATTTGTGAAAAATATGTCTTAACATCTGTACAAACTATGCGATCTAAGAGGGCTGTAAGTTACCTACTAACAGTCAGTAAGTCTTTGCAGAAGAGATCATTTGTACCAACATGAAAAAAAAACAGCTACATACTTCCTTACATTAAGGCATTTCTTACATCCTGTACTTTTGTTCCTGGCAAGCATAACACTATTTAATGTTGATTATCTTATCTGCAAATAAGTATCATTCCTTCTAATAATCGAATCTCCTATTACAAGAATATTATTCTGACCAGATCTGAAGTATCCCCAACTTCTAATTCAGTCATATCTTATCTGCAAATAAGTATCATTCCTTCTAATAATCGAATCTCCTATTACAAGAATATCATTCTGACCAGATCTGAAGTATCCCAACTTCTAATTCAGTCATATCTTATCTGCAAATAAGTATCATTCCTTCTAATAATCGAATCTCCTATTACAAGAATATAATTTCTGACCAGATCTGAAGTATCCCCAACTTCTAATTCAGTCATATCTTATCTGCAAATAAGTATCATTTCTTCTAATAATCGAATCTCCTATTACAAGAATGTCATTTCTGACCAGATCTGAAGTATCCCCAACTTCTAATTCAGTCATATCTTATCTGCAAATAAGTATCATTTCTTCTAATAATCAAATCTCCTATTACAAGAATATCATTTCTGACCAGATCTGAAGTATCCCCAACTTCTAATTCAGTCATATCTTATCTGCAAATAAGTATCATTTCTTCTAATAATTGAATCTCCTATTACAAGAATATCATTCTGACCAGATCTGAAGTATCCCCAACTTCTAATTCAGTCATATCTGCTCTATCAGTTATTACAAGGGAATGATCTTCATTACTATTAGTCTTATTAATCACAGTGTTTTCATTACTAATTACATTTAAAGCAAATGATTCTCATCAGGCTGGCTTTATATTTCCACAGCTTGAACCGCATTGAGAATATAAACCATACAAATTTCAAATCTCAGCTACTCTCTCATCTTTCTTCCAAATGGGAATGTCCTTGCCATGCTCCAACTTAAACCCCACCCCCTCTTTCCACCTTGCACTGACTCATCCAACTACCTCTATTACTTCATCTCACCCAAAACAATCCCTCCCCTACTAAAAATGTATCTTCTCATTAATGTCTATTGTACTATACTGTCCAATCTCAAATATACTATTACCCTCTCCATGCATAATATTTTCCTAACCTACTAATGGCTAGTGGTTATATATTTTGAAATGTTAAACGTATAATTGAGTTTATAACAAAAATATTCACTTTATGTAAATGCTGAAATTTCTGTATTGAATTATGTCTTTTCATTTTTTGTAACATTGTGAAAAACCAATTGCAAATATCATGGAGCTTATCTGTAAATGTTTAATTAGCTGCATAAACTATGTCCTTTTGTAACATGTGAAATGTAACTTGCAATTATTGTGGAGCTTTTCTCCCTGGGCCTCCACTGAAAACGGGCTCTTCTTGGCCCAGTGGACTTAAACTTAAATAAATAAATAAATAAACTTCGGTCTTTCTCCTCTTTTTTTCCCTCACAGTAATGTTCTTCCGTCCTTCCAGGTTCAGTTTTGATTCCTTCCTTTTCTCCTGCCCCTTTGCTTCCCTTTTTTTACATTCTCTTTTGGAAACATGACGTTTCTTATCATTCCCTATAATCTGTGTGTAGTAACATAACAGAGCAGTGTGCTTTTCAGTAAGTATTCTCTTTGCATTAGAGACATTAGTCTATTTCTTTTTCTTTATTATTATTTGTTGTGAATTCCTTCCTTTCTTTTTTTTCTTTTCTTCTACATGCTGTGAATTCCCAGACTGATGAATACTTGTATCCTGAATAATATGATTTATCTCATCACTCCATTCATTATTATATTTAACAACAGTTCTCCAAGCTCTGCCAAATGCACAAGTAAAATGTCATCAGTAAGTATAGATTGACTTAATCATCTAACATTTAACATAAGGAACACAGATCACCAGTGTTACACAGCATTTAGGTACTTTTGCTTTAGCAAATCACTAGTGGCATACTCATGTAAGGAATCCATTTTCAGATGCAAACGAATAAAGAATTCTAAAAGAAAAACATCATCAAATTTACTTACCACAGAATTCAAAGGGATTTTAAGTCAACTTATATGAGAACAATCATGCAAACAATATAAAATAAATTTTAAATTAAGTGCAATAAAGTTGTCACTCTGACCTAAATTACCAGTTGTGCCAGTCATACAAAAACTGGATTTCCTTTACATCATGGAGTAGCTTCTGCTCACTTTCATTCTTAGTCTCATCTCATCATAACAGTAAAGATCAAAAAATCGCAAACTAACACAGAACTGTTTCGTATAAGCTCTGGTTTGTTCTCTCTGCAGTCTGTGTGAATTTATAGCTGATTAATTTTCTTCCTTTTGTTACAAAGCTTATTGATATTGTGGTTTTACCAGAGAGGTTTGTTTTTAGGGTCCCTATTAGAACTCCGAATGCTTGAAATGTTGAATGTCATATGATCAACATTTCAAGAGTTTGAAGGGTAAATGTAATGGCGCCGTTCAGTGCAGAATGGGAGAATTTCCCTTTTCTGCACTGAAGTTCGATCTCGGAGTTGGTATATTTAAGTAGAGGGGTGTGGGGGCATAGCCCCCCACCTAGGGGGTGCAGGGGGCTTGTCCCCTGCCTGCATCATTAAGGTAAGGTTTTTTTTTTGTTTTATTATAAATTTGAACTTTTAAACTTCGATCATATGTTGTCAAACATATGGGATTCGAAGTTTAGAAAGTTTGAATATATAATATAGACCGTTTTTAGTGTTCACCCTGAGTTTGTTTTACTGGGTACATTCACTTCTTTGCAGATATTTACATACCGACATAATTTAGTAGTGTACATTTTCACATAAATAACATAGTTTTCTGGGTTGGGGTGAGGGTTGTACCTTGCCGGGGTATGACTTAAGAGCAGAAAGCTTGCATTGGAAAAATTTCTAAAAGTTGCAGAGACAGTAGAGATCTGTTGATCCATATACTGCTGGAGTCTAACCTGCAGCATTAATTTGCTAGTATGTGAAACAAGTGCAAATATCTGATGATTTGAATATGTCTAAGCATTGTCCTTTTCTGTGACTGCAATATAAGCTATACTTTTTCCAGTCCAATGGCAGTGTCATGCTTTTTAAATTCAATAGAATTTGGAGAAAAAAGTATAATCAGTTAATGCAGTCCTAGTAGGTCCTAAAGGGGGAATAGAATTATTTTTTCCACTCTCCCTTACTTGCTTTATTCTGTCCATTCATCTGTGCTAGTGCCCCAATCCATTGATGGGTCTTTCTGCTCCTCCTCTTCTCCCCTGGACTGATTGAGCTAGAACCAGCATGGATAGTAAGGGCATCCGGGGGGGGGGGTACCACAAACTCCATCTGCTTCCTGGGGAGGGGCCATGCTTTACACTCCCCCCTTCTTCCCATTTCCTGCATTTGTCAGCATGTCTGAGAGCTACTCCCTTTTTTAGACCACATCTCCCCTCAAAGCCCATTTCTGATCAATGTCCTCCCCTCTAAATGGGCACATCCATCCCTCTCTGTCAGCACCTCAAATGCCTGAGCCAATAATCAAATCTGAGTCACCTAGGCCATTGTTAGGACTTTACCCTACTATGTCACAGCATTGGCTAAGGGGGTGTAGAATTTTTAAGTGACATCAGTAATGACTTAAATATTTTTGACCATGAAATTATCCTAATTCCCATTAAACTACACTTTTTGTGCAATCTGTTATACCTACTAAGGAATTCCAGCTGATTTCCTAATACAACTCCAGTTTCCCTCCTTTGTTGTGTTATGGATTAATTCAATAGTCATCCACTTAAGCAGCAATCAATGCAGGGAAGGGGCAGTTTGCGCATGATATATTCTCATGCATGCTACATTTAGATCGCCTGTTGAAGACTGAGTGATCTACAGCTAGAGTACTACGCAACCTGTACCCTCTGCATCTACTGTTGCTATTATATCTGTTAGCTTAACTTTTAACTTTATTCATTTATATTTTTATAAAATACTCTTCAGTGGTATACTTAAAAAAAGGAGCTGAAATGATGTCTCTCCCCATACACACAGACAGAAAGTATGTATGCTGTAGAATTATACAATGTGATCCTAACCTTTTAACCACTTAAACCCCCCCCCCCCATGAAACACAAATGTTTGCTGTATTGAATATCTGAAGTTGGATGCTTCATGAGAGATAATGTGTATGCGTGTGTGTGTGTGTGTGTGTGTGTGTGTGTGTGTGTGTGTGTGTGTGTGCATTTCAAATATTCAAGCATGGGTATGAATGAATGTCTGCCTGGCTGCTCTTTTTTCTTTGTCTGCCACCAACATTTGCAAGCACAAGATTTCAGCATTAATGATGCATTATTAATAATGAAGCATTATTAAAGTTTATTTATTTTTCTAGTAAATTATATTGTATAAGGTTGCTGCAGTTTTTGTGCACCTGCACACACTTGTGCATGCACACACACACACACACACACACACACACACACACACACACACACACACACACACACACACACACACACACACACACACACACACACGTCAGTGTTGCCTGACTTTAAATAAATATGATGTGTATTATATGGTAGTTGCCATTCCTCCCCATCTTACACACACATGTTCAAGTTGGTTTCTTATGGTTAAGGAGTGAAATTCATATTTGTATTATGTTTGCACTTGTAATACATGTTATAGGTGATTATGGATAACACTGGACCTTTCAAAACTGTATGTCCAGAACAATGGTAATGTGATTACTCGAGCAGAGTTGTCTGTTGCTCTGTGACTATGGAGTTGTGGGTGAACAGCTGAAGACTGCAGAAACATTATTTTGTATATGAATAACAGGCTGGGGATATAATTATTGATCATGCATTACTGATCATACACACACTCAATAACAGAATGAGGATGTAATTTAAAAGCTGATCATATCATGTAGATTTATAATGATCATAGAGATCATTCCATTAATAACATCTGTAATGGGGTCTTACCCTCTCACTGATCTTTTTTTAAGATAGAAATTGGGTAGTTTAAGGAGAAATGCCAGCCATTCATGCAATCTCCAGATACTGACTGAACATTAGTGTAACAGCTGTCCACCTACATTACAACCATATAATTCCCGGGGGCTGCACAAAAAATATAGGCTAGGTCAAATGATCATTCTGACAATCCTCCACCTCTGGGTCAGTAATCAAGGAGCCTCAATCTTCACCACTGGCACTTGTGGGGAACGTTCACTGAGAGGATAACAGGTATACACCCAGTATTTCCAGATGCAGCTCTCTGCATCAAGTAAAATCAAGCACACTTTCCCTTAAGACCACACAGAGAGCACAGTCTATCCAGAGGGGAGGGCTGGTTCCTCTCTCTTTCTCCAGATCCCCAATAAGACTCACCAGTGGCACAGCTGTAGAGTTGAGTCCTTAGCCAGAGTTCCAAGCCATGTCCTCCAGCACTCTATCTGTCCAACCAGTGCTTTGTGTCCCTGCCCAAATAGCTGACACACACCCTCTTTGAGATTTGATTTGCACACACACACACACACACACACACACACACACACACACACACAGACACACACACACACACACACACACACACACACACACACACACACACACACACACACACACACACACACACACACACACACACTCACACTCACACTCACACACACACACACACACACACACACACACACACACACACACACACACACACACACACACACACACACACACACACACACACACACACCTTGAAAAGGCTGGCACATGTTTACTAGATAAGCCCCCTTGTGTCCAGACTATAAGGTAGTTATCACTGTCACCAGAACCCCTTGCCATCTATTTTATGGCCGTTACAAGGGTACCCAATATACTGAGTGAAATTAATATTAATAGAGACCACTGTTGAGGTCATGTGACCTTAAGAGGTAGACCTGAAACTGTGTGCATTTAAGCAACATGTTATACCTGTTTTATTAGATATGAAGAAGCACCTGGATAGGTGTAAAAGCACTTGTCTTTCCTTTGGATGTTTTTAACATCTTTTATGCTGTTTTATTAAACTTTGGAACTGCAACTTTATTGGATTCAGCCGTGTTGACCTGTTATTCTTCTATTTGGATTGTTTGGCTTGTGTTTAACCAGTCTTTATCTGCCCGCCTTGGTTTGCCTTTCTTAATACAAATGGTAGCTTGATCAAGAGTAAGGCTATTAGGAATGGCCCATACAGTATCACCAAATAAATTTATTTTATTTTTTTATTTATTTTACATTTGTTGACCGGGCTAGTCTAGCTGGATATATGTCCATTTTCAGTAGAGGCCCGAGGAGTTAAGCTCCAGAGTTTAAGAAGAAGTACATTTGTGATATTACAAGAAAGTAAGGGTAACAATATGCAAAGAGTACACACAAATTGAGCCAAAAAAATTACAAGCAGGTTATACAGTTAACATCATAAAAAATTTACATTTTAAAATTTTTTTTTTTGAGGGGAGGTTGAAAAGGGAGAGTGAGTAAGATAAGAGGGGGGTAGGGTTTCATGATGAAGGGATTTGTCTGATGGCATAGAGTGATTAGTCAGGATTAGTGCAGGGGCACATCCATTGAGATTTGAGGTGGAGTTTAATTTTCTTTTGAAGAGAGATTTAGAGGGAATAGTGGTAAGTTCAGAGGGGAGCAGGTTCCAATGTTTTCCAACAGTGTTGGAAAAGAGGGAGTCACCGGCTTTGTTGTTTGATTTATCAATATTTACAAGTAGTTTGTGTGCAGATCTTAGGGATTTTAGGTTATGGTAGGGGTGGATAAGGGTAGATAGTATAGGTGTTTTGTCAGGTTGATGCAGAATTTGATGGGCAATGGTTAATTGATTGATTTTAAGCTGGTGCTGAAATTCAAGCCAGCCTAGTAGTTTTAGATTGATACAATGGTGGGTTTTGAATGGGTTGCCTGTAGCAAATCTTGCTATATTGTGGTAAGAGTTCTCTAATTTCAGAAGATTTTTTTTGATAGGTTTGTAAATATGGGGGAGGCATAAAGGAGGGGAGCGATAAGGTGGGTTTGAGCAATAGTAATTCTAGAGTCTGGAGTGAGGAAAGGTTTGATTCGGTAGAGAGAGCCTATTTTTTTGTTAGTATTTTTCAAGGTGTTGTTTATATGTGTATCAAAGTTAAGGTTGTTATCTATGGTAATTCCTAATAGTTTAGTCGTGAGGTCTTGAGATATAGGTGTGCCATTTTAGATGTTATTGTAAAGTCTATAGGAGGAGATTTACTGGAGGGTGTAAAGAGGAGGAGTTTGGTTTTTTTGGGGTTAAGTAGGAGACAGCGTTGGGAAAACCATTCTTCAACGGAGTTAAATATGTGTTGTGTAAGGGAGTGAAGATTAGGTACTGTTGTGGCTGAGCAAATGAGTGTGGAATCATCTGCATATTGAATGCATGTAGCTTGTGGAACTATTTGGTGAAGGTCATTGATAAACAAAGAAAACAGAAGGGGACCTAATATAGACCCTTGGGGAACACCAATGGTTACAGGAAGCTGTGAAGATAGGGTGGATTTCAGAGAACTGCTTGGTGTCGGTCGCTTAAGTAGGATTTGAACCAGTTAATGGGTTGGGTGTCTAGTGACATAGATTGGAGGATATTTATGAGTATTTGGTGGTTTACCATGTCAAACGCTTTTGACAGGTCTAGGAAGAGAGCTGAGGAAAGTGTGTTGTGGTTACGATTTTTGTTGATGGTGTCTGTAAAGGAGAGGAGGGCAGTGGTGGTACTATGGGATGGTCTGAAGCCATGCTGGGTATTAGAAAGTAAGTTGTATTTGAGAAGATGGTTTAGGAGTTGCTTGTGTATACATCTTTCCATGATTTTTGATAAGGGAGAGAGTAGGGCTATATATCGGTAGTTTGAAAATTCAGTAGAATTTCCAGCCTTGTGAAGAGGGATGATATGAGATATTTTGGAAACTTTAGGGACTAGATCCTCTGTGATGGTTCTGTTTACGAGTATGGAAATTGGGTAGGCTATGGAACTGTCTGCTAATTGCAAGTATTCTGCGGGTAGTAAGTCAGCAGAGGGGGTACAAGGTTTGAGTTTTTTGATAAGTGAGAGTATGTAGGCTGTGGGGACAGGTTGGAAGAGAAAAGGGGAGGTGGCTTTAAGTCATGTTTAGATGTAACTGTGTCATTTGTAGAGAGTTGACTAGCCAGCGTATGAATTGTGTCTGTAAAGAAGGAATTAAAGTCGTTGGCAATTTGGTTGTGGTTCATTGTGTCAGAGCCTTGTGGGTTGGGTGTGGTAGGTTTACTAGGCTGTAGTAGTTCATTTATATTGGCCCAGAATTTTTGTGGGCAATTTTTGCGAGTTTGCTGAGATTTTAGGTAATAGCTTTTCTTATCGGTCATTATGGCTTTTTTGGTCTGATTTCGTAGTAGTTTGTAGTGTTGGTAGTCTGTTGGGTTCTTTGTAGAGCGGGATTTGTTCCAGATCTTGTTTCTGAGTTGGATTTTCTGCTTTGTTTCTATTGAGAGCCATGGGGCAGATTTGGTTTTAATTCTAATAGATCGAGTGGGAGCGTGATGGTTAAGTATAGTTAGGAATTTTGCATTAAAGTAGTCTACAGCTTCATCTAGGGAAGGTATTTCAAGGGTGACCAGTTACAAGCATAAAGTTCATTTCTAAAGAGTTCCAAATTCAATTTCTTTTTGGTTCTGAGTGTTCTAGTTATGCTTTGGGTAGGGGGGTTAGTTTTGAGCCTGATAATGTAGGTAAGTAAGTGATCACTTATATCTTCAGGGATGGTTCCTGTTTCATAAATATGGGGCTGATTGTTGGTGAGTATCCAATCTAGGATGCTTTCTTTATTGTTGGCTTTATTTATTCTAGTGGTGGAGGTGATTGTTTGGGTAAACCCATAAAGGTTAATGTGGCTAGTAGGGAGTTTGTTACAGCAAGCTTGCCAATCAATGTTTAGGTCGCCTAAGATGAATGTTTCTTGGGGTAAGTTTAGGGATAGCCAGCATAGGATGTTTTCGATGGTGGAAATGTTATTTCCAGGGGGGATATAGATGCATATGATAAAGATAGATTTGACTGAGTTAAGTTTCAGTTTGGTGATCAGAATTTCTGCATTAGAGTCCTGATAGGGATTTTGTTGGAAAGTGGTTATTTGAAGGCTAGATTTAGATAGGATGGCTACTCCACCTCCTTTTTTCTCCGCCCTGTCTAGGCGTAGGATGTTATAGCCAGGAGGGGTGATTTCAGTGTCTTTTGTAGAAGGTTTAAGCCAGGTTTCAGTTAGGCAGATTATGTCAAGGAGTAGTGTTCTAAGAGAGCATGCAGTTGTGTTATTTTGTTGTTAACACTACGTATGTTGAGGTTTGCTATAGAGAGTGAGTTGTGATTATTTGGTAGAGGACTAGTATTTGGGACTTGATTAAAGTTCTGATTATTAGTGTAGCTAATAGGACCTGGGTTTGGGTGAATATCTCCATCTTTAAGGGGACAGAGAAGGGTTTGAGAAGAAAGGTTTGTAAATTTGCTATGGGGCAGAGGTAGTCTTTTTGGATTTTGTTTGGTATATTTTAAGTGGGTAATTCTATGGTATTTCGGTAAATGGTAGTTAGGTGTAGAAGTGATGTTGATATGTTGGTTATGGAATGTAGGAAGAGCTGCAGTAGTATGTTTAGAGGGGTTGGGAAAGTGTGCTAGTAGAGGGTATTCGTAGGAGGTAAGAAGAAGTGATATTGTTAAAGTTGGAAGTATTGATAGTAAGAGTAAGGTATGTGTTATGGATATGGTGGGGTGCTTATACATTGTGGTATTTATTTTATTTAATTATTTATTTATTTTACATTTGTTTACCGGGTTAGTCCAACTGGATACATATCCCTTTTCAGCAGAGACCCGGGGAGAAAAGCTCCACAGTTAAACAGGTATTAAGTTACATTTCAAAAAGGCAACATAACATGGTAAGGTATAAAATGTTTCAACATAACAGTTGCATGAAAGTTCAGGGAAAAAAGAGAAAAGCGTATACATAATTGAGACAAGGTTTAGGTTTGACATATAACAATTTCATAATAACATGGTCAGGTAGTCCGAAGTAGAGATATAACAGTAGCAATAATGTTCCAGGTAGAAAGGAAAACATATACATAAGTGAGACAGTGTTTAGGTTTGAGTTACGTGTGTACAGTTTATAGATTTTCTTAATATGAAGAGACATCATGTTAAAAATTAGCTATAACATAAGTAATTCCTATGACAAGTAGATTAATAAAAACATATGATTTTAGGACATTATCAATGCTGATATTATAGGCTCCATATGTCGGTAAAGAAATATCGAGTAAATATGCTCGTGGAAGTTCATAGCTATGGTTGTTACAGTGAGGAGATCCTGTACTATAGTTTAGGACAGTAGTAGTAAAGAGAGAAAAAAAGCAGGATAGTATGGGTAGTATTGGTATTTTTAGGATTAGTCAGGTTTGGTACAGGAACATAGCCAATGTTCTTTTAGGAAAGATTTGAGGTTGCATTTGAACTTACTCAGGAGGTAGTTAGCCTTAGGTCACTGGGAAGAGAGTTCCATAGTTTTCCAATGGAATTGGCGAAAGAGCATCCCACCAAGTTATTAGTTTTGATTGTTTGTATTAGTTCACTGTTGGAGGATCTAAGGCAGCTGAGATTAGAATAGGGATGAATAGTTTGTTTAAAGAGGGTTTTATGTGGTTCCTTGATAATTTTAAATGCTTCAGTAAGTTGATTAAGTTTAAGAAGATTTGGGAGTTCTAACCAGGCTAGTTTTTAGGTTAAGACAGTGATGAGTATGGTATGGTTCTCCTGTTACAATTTGGCAATATGATTATAAGTCTTAGAGAGTTTATTGAGCTCAGCTTTATTAAGGAAGGAGAATACAGGGGAGGCATACAGTAGGGTGGAGAGAAGATGGGTACGTGCAATGGTTAGTTTAGTAGTAGGGGTTAGAAAGTTTTTAATTCTATACATAGAGCCTAGTTTTTTGTTTACATTTTTAATAGTTTGGCTAATGTGCATGTCAAATTTGAGCTTGTGATCGATAGTTACTCCAAGTAGTTTGGCATTAGTGTCTGGCTCTATTATGGTACCATTTGTGGACTGAACTCGGAAGGTCATATTATTAGTGAGTGTAGGGTGTTGTGCTAAGGTAGAGGCTGAGGTGGGGAAAATTAGTAGTAGCTTTATTCAATTTTTATTTATTTGTCTATTTATTATTATGCTGT
Organism: Protopterus annectens; assembly: GCF_019279795.1. NCBI lineage: Eukaryota > Metazoa > Chordata > Ceratodontiformes > Protopteridae > Protopterus > Protopterus annectens. The sequence continues at coordinate 130,424,035 of NC_056748.1, read as the reverse complement.
AGATTGTTGTATAAGTGTAGTGATGCTGTAATGCAGGATAAGGTGAAAGGAAGAAGTGGACTGGGAATGTTAGGAAGAGTAGAGAGGCTGTAGGTGTGGAGGTTACTATTGGATATAAGTCAGGGAGAGGCTGTTTAGTTGAGAAAAAAAAATAACAAGTGGAGGGAAAGGAGTGGATAGGTTACAGCTGGTTGGATTTAATTGGATGAGAGGTGAGGGGTGTGGTTAAATTGCTTGGAGAAATGGAGGGAAAAGAGTAGAGTGGTTCAGGTGATAAGCTCCTATTGGCAGAAAAGGTAGGGGGTGTGGTTTGTTAGGTATAACTGTAGAGGTAGTGGGGGTGGGTGGGAATTGGGAGTAGGGTAGGGGAGCGGAGTGAGCCCGCAGGGCGAACGGAGCGGGTTGAGACAATGGAGAAGATATTCAGCAGTAGACAATCAGTAGAAAATACAGCAGTAGACAATCAGAAGAAATAGGTAGCTGCAGGTTGCAAGGCAGTAGGTGAGTGGAAAGGTGTAGGATGTAGAGTAGATCTAGGGAGAAAGAGTAGGAAGGCAGGATAGAGTGGAAAGGCAATAGGTGAGAAGGATTAGGAACTGGCAAGAGGCATAATCAGTATATACAGTTTACAAGGTGGTAAAGGGGGAGATGGAGTAATAGATGGATATAAGAGGAGTGCCTTCTAGTGGGCAGGACAGGAGTTGTAGATGAAACTAAAGGGGAGATGGAAAGTATAGGTAAGTGGAGAGAGAGAAGATGAAGAAAAATATAAGGAGAGTGTGTGAGGGTAAGTGAAAGGTTAAGGAGGTTAGGTAGGTAGATATGGAAGAAGGGGTAAGGCAGCTGGCTGCTTAGGTTTAGCGCTATCTTTAGGGCCCTGTAGTGGTACTAAAATAGAGGTCTGGTTTTAAGAGGTAGATTTAGTCCAGTACATACTTATTTCAAATCCTGAAGGAGGGTTCAGAACAAAGGACGCTGGATGTTGAGGCTACTGGAGATGGATAGGGCTCTTTTGGCACCAGGAAGCAGTGGATTAAGTTAAGAGCAGGTCAGGAGGAGCTGGTAACAAGGGAAAAAAGGATATAAAAATGAGGTTGAGAGATACAGAGTTAGCAGCTTAGTACATATATTAAATAGCAGACAATAGCTTGCATTGACATTTAAAACATTGTGATATAGTGACTGCTAAATAACAGATAACATAGAATCATTAGGCAGTCTAAGCAGCAGTAAGTCTTTTACAGGCATCAGCAGTCAACAGTAGTACAAATAATACAGGTGGCACATACAGCATTGCAAAAGGTGATAAGCAATAGGAGGACACAAGCACTATTTGCAATAGTATTCAAGAGGTACAACATCAAAACACAGTAGGCGGTACAACTATGACTAGAGCATGCTATCAACATGAGATAGGAAGCTAGCTATTTGAACATAATTTAACCTACAAAAACTGCAGCAAAGGATCTACAAAGCTAGGCTGTGAGGGTGAGATACGGTTACAGAGAGATACAGAATAGTGGAAAAATAGTAGTAAAAATGTGAGTTGCTGAGTCTTCAAACAATTAAAACAGTGGATGCAGCAGAAAAGCGTGTTTCTAAGGTGAGTAACTAGCTGAACTCAGCTTGTCTGGATAAAATGCAGTTACCTGCAACGCTTAGACAAATCCTTAGCTTGATTGGCGTTTTGAGTAGTTGAGTCTCCTACTCGGCGTTTCCGTGGTGAGGTGGTAGTGTTGATCATGTGGGTTGGTTAATAAAAGGGGACAGACTGCTGTACGGATATACAGTTAAATATGCAAATACTCTCAAAACTTAAATATCTCTACAAAGATCAGCCACAATGAAAGGTTTCAAAATATTTAATAATAAATAATAAAAGAACAAGACAATACTAGATATCTATTCAAAGTGACATCAGAGTTCAAAATCACAGGAAATATTTAAAATATCACTGAAGGACAGATGCAGACAAATAAAGAAAAGAACAATATCTTAAACTAAGCTTCACTATATTCCTGACCAAATCTAAAAGAATTATACGATTCCTTACTTACTTAATAGAGAGCAAGGCAAATGAAGTGGTGAATGGTCCTTTTTGTTGTCAGGCCCAAGACCAGATACAGAATGGTCAGTCTCACTAAGAGACTTCTCATAATAATATCTAAAATATTATTTCTAGGATAGCTTGCAGAATGACTTCACTTCTGGTCATCTGACTTCTAGTTCCCATGCAAACCCCCATTGCTGGAAGCTGGCAAGACTTAGCACCTACCTGTAAAAATACACACACAAAGACTCTTGCTCAGATCTGTGGCAGGTGCTGAAATTCATAAAACAATTTCATACCTCCAGTCTTCCACAGTACTAATTAGCCCACCTCAAAGACAATACAGAAAGCTTCCAAGTACAGACATTGTGTCTCTGGCTGCATTGAAACCTGTGAGATAGCATCTTTAGGGTCTAGCCCATAAAGTGATTTAATTTCAGATATATTTTAAAGTTTGCTGGACTGAGGTTAACCTCCTGTTTTCCAGTTTCCTCTGTTAAAACATATATATTTAAACAGTTACTAATAGTGCATGTACATTTCTGTTCTCTCCAGTAGGGCACACTGTGGATACATTTCAAACACAAGCACTTTACAAATACCTTTTCAACACAAATGTCTGTACAAATCAGTTTGATATACACATGACATTCAGTTCTAATATATTTGTAGTACAAGCATCTTGTATAAATCAGTTTGATATTCACAGATGACATATAATTCCAGGTAGCTATGCTGGCAGTATCTCCTATAGTTATAATCATTATTGACAGTCTTAACCTACATGTGTAGCATGTTTTGTGTGATACGATTATGTATATCAGTGATGTGTGCTAGAGTTTGAGAGGAATAGTGACTTTTACTTGAGCAACATATTTAGTGAGCTGCACCATTCAAGCTTGAGGAAAAATGACATAACTCTGGGCATGTTTTCAGCACTTTTAAACATGGAGAGGTTTTGAAGATATGATTATGGTGGTTTCCTGACTCTGGCACAGAAGAATAAGGTCATTCATATGAACCAACTGACTCAGTTCAGGTAGCCACCTAGGCATGGGAGGAGCTACGTGGGGAGGCAGGGGACATATGGGGCAGAAGAGGTCTTGCTTACTTGCCTTTCCAAGAGACAGAATAAGGGGGATGTCAGTGAGCATGACTTCATATAATAAATGTGTGCTAATGACCTGGGATGTAGTGGGAATCATCTTCTTAAGATGGGAGGGCAGGGTTGTCTGTGGGAGTATGTCACTCATGGAAGTAAGTGATGATCATGTGGTGCACCAGTTGCATATCCTGCCCCCAATTACTTACTGAGCAAACAAAAGGGACACTAGACCACAGCAAAGCAAGCGTATTGATAGTGGTACTATGATCAGCTCTTGTCTTTTAGGGAATAACTAGACAAACAGATTTATAGCAATCAGCCATATGGTCAGTATGTGGTTGGACCCCAAAATACAAAAAAAGATTTGCTATTTTTTGTTAGTTGTTAAGTTTAATTCCTCAGTGGTTACAAGATATCATTTTAGTCAAAATGAGACTTGGCTGCTCATGCTGCTAAACATCAGCCTTGATAAAATATGTTGCCACACTGTAAGTAATATCTGTCTCTGTATTTGGCCTTGTGGCTATCTCCATCTCTGTGTCTGATTATACACACTGTCCGCTAAACGATGACCATATTGACCTCTAGATTGGGTCATAACTGAAAAAAGATGCATTACTGTGTTAGCCTACCCACCCAGTTGGCATACAAATATGTTTAACCTTGTTTAAGCCGGCAAACATAAAATTAAGGTTCATAATTTGCCTATAAATTTCTGGCAGTATAAGTATCACAAGAGAATCGTTATTCTGCAAAGCTGGATTTTATTCCCACACAAACTCTGGACCAAAGGTCTCAAGTTACCTATAAAAAGGCATCTTTTCTTTGTAGGTTGTATTTGACTAAAAAGAAAAAAGTATTTATCATTCCAAATTCTGTTTGAAATTGCTAAACCTATACTGTAAATTTCTGATTTATAGTGAAATATTTTTTACACATAAAGATCAGAAAATATGCACATACTCTAAAACCAATCATACAAATGATTTGTAGAAAATAATATGGAGTGATGTGATTACAATGAAAAAGACCTCTGTATACTACCCATAATATAGAAAAATATATGATATACTTCAAAACTGAAGAAAGAATGGAGCGTTTTTATTTATTTGTTAACCAGGTAAGCCCCCTAGGCAGAAATACCTTTTAAGGGACAGTACAAACATACTAATTAATTTGCAATGCATATGAGTGGAAACTGACAGAATCAAACCATTGACCACAAAATGAAGCTTTTAAACCCTAGCTGGTAAACTATTAATTATATATATAGTTACTGTTTAGTCTTCTTTGATTCCAGATTTCAGTTATTATTATTACTACTCACTTGATTGCAATATTTATATAACAAGACATGTTCCATGTCATTTTCTGAATATGTACTCATAGAAAAAAATCACAACCATTTAGTCAGAGTAATAAATTTAAAGACTATTTAGATAAAAACACAATCTTAATGAAAATGGTTGAAAGTATTTACAGTGGCAAGCAGACCTTTCATAACTCACACAGGGCACAATACTCCATAACCCAAGGCCCAATAGTATCAAAAAACAAAATCTAAGTTACAGCCAAAACTTTAACTCGAATGGTAAAGTCACTGACTTCTAAAAGTACTAAAACATAAACCTCAACCAGATGACATCATTCTGTGTAACAGCCATGCTAAATTAAACCCGGAGTACTTGATCGGTCTATATGCCAACACATAAAATGTCCATGCTGCTACCAATATTGCATTGTTTTTGTCCTAAAAGAAGTGAGTTCCACTTGTATCCCCTACTGAAATATATTCAGTCTTATAATGTTCTACTCTTACTTAGTGTTTCATAAAATATGTTGAACAAAATCTCAAAATCAAATGTTATAATTAAAATAGGTAAGATCAGTTTAATAATTATTTCCCAAAGCATCTGACATACAAAGATATCCAAACCTTAAATTTGTTGTGCAAAACAAATTCTATGAGCAAAGGCATATTAGTAAATATCAACAGTTCACAATTTTCACTTCTTTCAAAATTTCCTGGAGAAAAATATCATGTAATTTACAATTATTTTCATTTAATCAATAAAATGTTGATCAAATAATGCATTGCACTTTACTTCTGTGCATTGTATAAAGTTGAGTACCCCCATCTCCCTCTCGTTATAGTGAGATTTGCAAGATTCTCATGGATGCAGTTTCCAAACAGCTATTGCTTCATGTAAAACTCTTCGTAACAAAGTTATTCTTGTGAAATTCTTACACATGACCTTAAATAAAAATTAGAAAAAATGCCACAAATATGAAGAAAAATACTCTTTTAATGAGTGCTTTTGTCAGTAGATACACTTGACTTCATCAGATTACATAAAACATTGACATCACTTCCTTTTAAAAGCCAGTCACCACCACATGACTACAATTAATTTCCTCTACAGGATTCAAATTGTATTCCTGTAGAGGAAATTAATTGTGGTCATGTGGTGGTGCCTGGCTTTTAAAAGGGAGTGATGTCAATGTTTTATGTAATCTGATGAAGTCAAGTGTATCTTCTGACGAAAGCGTTCATTAAAAGAGTATTTTTCTTCATATTTGTGGTGGTTTTTCTTATTTTCATTCAAGTTTAGTTAGTTTCTTGGTTACACATGACCTTCACAACAATAAAAGGGTGTGAATGGGTCTCCAAATATTTGAGAAACTGCTAAGAATTTCACTTTGAGACTGAATTTACAGAAGTGAACTTCCTGGCATTCATTTTTGATAACAAATGACATGTGGTGATTATTAGAGACCCCATCATAATGTGTGTTGTACTGTATGGGACAATTTAGCTGCTCATTTAATACTAACCATAAAAAATTCCAAAGGAAGTGAGGTAATATATGATGAGGGAAAATAACAGGTACTGACTGACTACCAGTGCTGTTTGTGTGACAGTGCAAGGGTGTATCACAGCTTTAAGTTGCTTTCTTATTTGCTTACCTGGGCCAGGTAACTGCCTTCTTGGTTGCCGCATGAAGTTTGTTTAGTTTTGTAAGAATGAGGTTCTTACATAAAAATGTCACTGTAACATGCTATAAGAGGCTTGTTAAAGACAAGTTGTTGTATATGAACCTTGTTGTAACAAGATTTAAAAAAAATCCTTTTCGGAGCATAATCAAAGTATTCCATATATTACAAGATTTCCTCATTTAAGTGCAACAATGTTGCTCCAAACATTATAAATATAGAAAATACTAAAATCTCATTTTCTATGGAAAAAGTAGTACTGCCCTATGAAAAATCTGAAGTGCATTATATAAGGGACTGGATAGTATCCTAACAGGTATTTTAGGCAAGGATGTAGCTGTTCAATAAATCATTTCAAAGTGCCATCATCTTTGAAATTGATAAAAGCCTTAACTGTCCCAAATTCATAAGGATGGTATTTTAGACCATGAACTTTTACTGGATACTTCAAATCCCTAAATTCCTAAATAAATGGAGGAATTACTTTTTTTGAATTGAGATTAATATTTCTTTAAAGGATATCATATTTTGTGAATTTGGTACTAATTTGAATAGCTCTCTACAGGCCTGGATTATACAGTTCACACACTTTACTAGGATCTAGTAAAGTTATTGGTATTACATTAGTTAATTTGGTAAATAACTAGCTTTATGTAAAGAGGCTGTCAAATTGAAGTTTCAAATGATTCAGAAAAAGTGAAATGCCTCAGAGGGCAGTTATTGTTCAGAATATTTGAACACTGGCATAAAATCAAGGAATTACATTGGGGTTACAAAATATTCTCATGATTGACGGATGCAAGTACTTGCATCCAGTGTAAGAATCAGGACAGTCCCAGCTCAACTGCAGTAGAATGAAAGTGGACTATAGTCACTTGAGCACAGCCCATCTAATTAAAGTAAGGTAGAATGGAAATAGATTATAAAACTGCAAAAATGACCAACATGTAGCACTACAACATCAAAATACTTTTTTGTACGGCTCAAATCCTCAGTACCTTTCGTTGCGCAGGACTCAGCCCACAAATCCTCCCCTCCTTTTTTCCCCAGAGGCTGCTGACCCTAGACATGCAATACAGAACTAAGGACAGGAAAAGCTGATGCAGGGTTGGAAGGATTTGTGACCTGCCATTAAGACTATTCAACATATGCTTTGTTGAAGGGGCTTGTCATTCAGAGAGCCAGTTCTTTAGTTTAATTGGCTGGTCACAGATCAGGTGCAGATCCAAGTAAATGTGTCATGTTTCCAGCTTTTATGAAAGTATTGGACTATGACTAAAAATTAGGAATCACGTACTGACAGCTTCTAGACAAGACATTAACTCTATTATTTCACTATGCAAAAAGAATAATTTAAGGGGATAGATTTATTTTTGCAGCATAATTAAAGCAAATCATCTAGTTACTTAACTTGAAGCTTCTGGTATGGTGTGTTATGGTAAAAGCAGTGAAGTTTGCAAAGCTCTACACTGCTGTACAAAGAACCTGCTAAAAATCATAAAGCTAAGGATAGATTCAGTAAAGAGAGGACAACAAGAAGGGTGAATATATTGACAGATCAGGAAAGGGAAACACACGAGAAGTAAAAAAAGAAGGGAAAATGGAAAAACAGTGGTAAAGAAAATGTAGCACGAATAAGTTACAAGGGAAACAAGTATTAATTCGTAATTTGTGGTGTGACAAAAGAGGGTTCAGAAAATAATTGAAGAACTGAATGAACCTACTGGAGTAATATCAAAAAATAATGCAGGAAAATAAACAAAGCCAGGGTGGATTCAGTGGAAGCCAGGCTAGACTGCTAGGAAGTCAAGGCCATTAACTCTGAGGACAGAGTGAGGCAAAAACATATTAAGATCAGTGGAATACAAGAGAAGTACTAGGGCAGTATTGTGAAAAGACCATCAGTCAACTGCTGTGGAACTGCATTGGGATCCAGAATGAAGAAGCGTTAGTAGAATGTGTACATGGAACTACATGGTCTCCTGGTCAGCAATCAAAATGGCTGACACCAATAATTATAAGTTTCCAGACCTTTTAATTGAGAGAGAGGATGTTAAAGTAACTTTGGAAACCAGGGAGAAAGTTAAAAGTTGGGGAAGACAACATTTATGTAGATTATGGCTTCTTTTACAAAACTAAGAGGACTGTGTTCATCCCAGCTAAGAGAACATGCAGAGATTGAGGATATCACTGGAGGATGATATATCAAGTATCTCTGAGGATTTATGCACAGGGGATTGATGATCTGAGCATGTATAAGTACATGAAACAACTTAAAAGACTTATGAATTATGCAGCATAATGGTCAGGTGCACTATGAACATGAAAGAAGGGTGAAAATGAAGCCTGGGAAGGCTTTTTAAGCTATTCAGTACTAAGATGTGTCCCCTGTATTGTTAATATCTCCACCCGTGTTCTAAAATATGCTAATATTCTCTCTCTTTTGTTGTCCTATTCCCAACCCCATTTGCATGCCACATTTTATGAAATCTCACCCCCCCTTCTTCTCCTGTGGGTTACTTTTTGATCTTCTCCTTTTTTCTTTCTGTTCTCTATCTTTCTCTGTCCTCCCCTTTGTCTGCCCCCCTCCCACAAGGCTGGTAAGATGAGAACTTATAGAATAAAACACTGATGGTACAGCAGATTGACTTTAAGGCAAATCCCAAAGCAATGAAAGCATTAGCAACACTGTTAGGGCAGTAGGAGGTAGAGAGGGGGACGTTTAAACTGGGAGTTGGTATAAGAGATAGGAAAAGATTGAGGTCAGAGGAAATATTGGAATGTTTAAGGAGTATTATCAGAGGCTGTATAAAAGAGAGATGCTTTTGAGGGATGGTAATGGTCTGAGATGAGACAGAGGCATGAGCAACAATAAAAGATATTGATGGAGAAGATTAAGAAGGATGAGAAAAAGAGGATATGGGGAAATGACAAAAGGTAAATAACACGGTAGCACTGCAATATCGATAGGAGGTTGAGATATATATATATATATATATATATATATATATATATATATATATATCAAGAGGTTTTAGTGAGACGGTTAACATAAAGTAACAGTGTACAGGAGGGAGAACAGATCCCTAAATCATGGAGAGAGGCAGTGATTTCAGTAAGTCACAAGTAGGGGAAAGATCCAAGATGGCCAGCCTCATATAGATTAATATCAGTCCTTCACCATGATTATAAATACTTCATGAAAGGATAAGGTAAAAGATTAACCAACAGCTGTCAGCAGAGAATTGAATGCACCATGCATGTAGATTGCATTGTTTGTATAGTATTAATTGAATAAAGTGAATGTGGGAATTATAAAAAAAAAGAAATATGTGACTCAAAACTGTTTACTGACACAAGTCAAGAAATAAGCAATGGGTGGCCTGTGTTTAAGTAAACACCTAGTCCATTTATATCACAAAGGCATTAAAAATGCATGGTGTTAAAAAATACAACAAAACAAAATTGTACTACAATAACTGACTACAAGTTTTCATAATTTTCTGTCTTACAAAGGTTAATTGGGGTGAATCTTGGCTGACTTTCATTGCATAAATTTGGCAAAGCCCCCCTCCCAGAGTCACCATTTGCCAAAGTGTGGCAAATTGCTTGATATTGCTACAAGCAAAAAAATAGGTAAGTTTATTAATATGCTTTCCTTCCAGTTGTAGCATGTCACTTGTAAGACATAACAGTATTTTACATGCTTTTAGAAATGAAGAGAAACAAAAAATGAACCATGAAAAGGCCAGAGAACTGAACAGGTATTCCAGTTTGTTATTCATAAAAAAATAAATTAATAAATAAATCGACGGGATACCTAGTACCAGTCCAGTCATACAACTAATGGTGCTGAATGAATTAATAAACTAAAAGACAGACAAATCAATATCAGATGGTCTTACCACAGAATTCTGAAAGAAAAGGGTATACACCTAGAAGCATCTTTGACCACTCTTAACAGGTCACAATTGCATGGATTTATGTTTGGGGATGAAAGGAAGCTAGAAGTGATTCTACTTAAAGTAAATCAGGGCAGACAAAAGATGGGAAAATACATAACAGAACATCATGGAATAGTAATGAAACCAACAAATGTTTGGAGACCAGTGGACACAAAATCTAAGTCATCATGCATTCCATGCAGGAAGAACTTATCAGGTAATAATTGATGACCAAGATGAAGAAAGCCACAAAGCAGGGGCTTTGCATGTGGCCTGCCCATACTTCACCTAGTCTGTCTTTAGATTACAGCAAGACATTTGACACATTCCAGTGCAAAAGATTCACAAGTAGGATGGCTAACCTTGGACTGGGTCTCAGGAGGTTTTCAGACAGAAAACCTAGCTGGATAACAAGACAGAATAATAGTGAATTCCACAGTAAAGAAAGAGTTACAAGAGATGTAACCCAGGGTTCAGTTCTGGGATTAGAGTCTGCATTGCCTATGTAATTTGCATAGTAGAGTGGCTGGTAGGAAAAACAAATGCGTGCCTGCAAAGAAGGAATGTAGCAGGAAGATTTGACAAATGGCATCAGAGGAGGCAGTATAGCTTGAAGATGAATGTTTAAATACGTGAACTGTTATACTCATAGGTTAGTACTAAGCTAACTGCCCTTGCGAGCCATTTTAAGCCTAGCCAATTATCCCTTGTGAGACTCTAACCCTGCACCTTGTGTTTGTAAGGCAAACACCTTAACCATTAAGCCACCCTCCCAACCCAGTACTTCACCTAGTCTGTTCTTAGATTACAGCAAGACATTTGACACATTCCAGTGCAAAAGATTCCCAAGTAGGATGGCTAACCTTGGACTGGGTCTCAGGAGGTTTTCAGACAGAAAACCTAGCTGGATAACAAGACAAAATAATAGTGAATTCCACAGTAAAGAAGTACTTACAAGAGATGTAACAATGTTAATTTTGAAAAATGGAACATAAAGCACCTGAGCAACAAAGAACAATGAGGAGATTACATGGAGAGGGGGGGGGGTGCAAAAACAAAAATGCAAAATAGGTTTTCCATTAAGTTTGGTAATTTGTTAATTTTGTAACTTCACCACTTTAGTTTATTACAATATTTTCCCCTGTGCCTATGTCTCTTGGGGCTGAATTTATCACTGTAGTTATTAATGATGTTATACAAGGTTGTAAATGATTTATTAAAATATTTTGGTGGAGAGCCTAATATACATTCCCAGCTGAGTCATGCGAAGTCGGTAGCCCTTTGACATCATCTGAAAACTCTATAAAAGATGTTTATCATTTCTGATTAGGTTAGGTTTGGTGTTTATGAGGGAATGTCATGACATTGGGATCAGACTGAAAGATGGGTAGGACAATGAGATTGTTAAAGTTTAGGAGGTCTAGGAGTTGTTGTAGCTTTGCCCAGTTATGGAAACATTATTGTTCAAATCAATGGACAGATAGTCTAGGTCACCAAAGAGAAAAGAATGTTATGTTATTTGGCGGTCATAAGGCTATCAAGGTTGATCACACTCCCCACATGATATGGAAGGAGAACAATAATTTAATAAACAATGGCATTTGGTGTTTATTATCACCTGCAAATGGAGTACATCATGCCCCACAAATTATTGTGGGTTGGATTGTAGTTTTGCTGAGTCAGGTAGAAGTGACCACAAATCTTTCAGGCAGTATGTTCTGATGATATCTGATATCCTTCTAAAGCAAGACAATATGTTATCATGAAGTTATCTGACACCTATTAAGTACTTTATGAAACATTATAATGATTATATTTGGTGTGTAGTGCAACGTACGCGAGCCAGCTGTGTTGAAAAGACCCCCCAAAAAGCTGTGAATATTTGGTCATAAAAAAATTATTAGCAAAGACATAGCAGGTAAGACAATTTCCAAGTGTAGATGACAAAATTCAAGTTCACCTATTTGTGAAAGTCTTGTTGATCTTTATTTTGTTCTTCCCAGCGACAAAAGAAACTAATTTACACTTTCTGAATGATGAACAATTTCACCTGTGTAAGGCTTTTAGAGATTAAATATACATCATAATATTTTTAATATGTGACACTCAAATTTTTGTTTTCACTCTTTATTATACTCAAAAATTTTTTTACACTGAAAATGTTTCTGAACGTGTAGATTTTTAGTACCACTGTTATGGCACTTTTTTTCGCAGCTGAATCTCAATCCAAGCTTAGGGCTGAAACATAGACACAGACAGACAGGCACACACATGAGCACATGCTTCATAGGTACCTATTCATTAGACTGCACCATACACACTGCTTTCTCATACATAGGACAATTCATTACAGAAAACTGTATTATCATAATTAAAGAAATGAAATACTAAGGTTCAAAGCCATAACATCACATTCCAGCCTACAAGCACCCAGAAATTGGGAAAAAAATAAGCCAGGATGGTGTACATTTTCTGAGAATGAAACATCTTGTTCTTTTAACCTCCTTCACCTTCATAAGATACTCTAACAAATGTCACTTCTACAGATCTTAACCTCCATAGTTCAAGTAAAAACATGTAAACAGAGTATCTTGGAACAATTATTGCAAGCAACATAAATCCTTATTAATTTATGTTAGTATTAATAAACGTTATAAAGATAATTTTAAGATTTTTATTATTTTGCTAAAATGATTTTATTGTCCAAACAAAAAACCTCACATTGTGCAAATGAAATTGTTAATGTATTTCTCATGAGTACCCAGCTGGCCAAAAATTGTTTTTAGGAATCACATTAGGCCCTGAGAAAGGGTGACAGGGAATTCCCCAATATAGAATTGCATGCTTTAGCTATCATTTTCAAAATTATTGCATATTGATTCACTATATATATATATATATATATATATATATATATATATATATATATATATAAAGCTATATATATCAGCCTATGTAGAAATAAATTTAAAAGTATAATACCACAAAATAAAATAGTATATTACCATATATAACCCATCTGAATTAATAATGGAATCATATTTTATAAATCTGAAATACTGGCTATCCATAACTTATAATATTTTTTTATAAATTAGGGCTTAATTGGATATAAATAACATTTAAAAATTGGAATAATAAGGGTTTTGTTTTGAAGTAAAGATCTGGACAATACACAAACTGTCTAACTTAGAAAAATAATTTATAAAAAGGGCTTGATTAGGTATTCAGACTTGTTATTAACCAAAGCTTTCAAGGTATTCCTAATTCTGGGAAATTTTTCCTAAGTTTATACAGTTTAGCTCAACATTTAAATTAACATACAGTAGAATGAATACAGATAAAATTTAAGAACTGGAATGATACAGGTCTTTTATTTTGAAATAAAGGTCTAGATGATACAAATATTGTCTAATTCATAAAGTAACTTATAACAAGGGATTGACTGAAACTTTGTTATTAACTAAAACATTTAAGATAGTTCTAATTCTGTGAAATGTTGCTAAGTTAATACATTTTAGCTCAATATTTAAATTAACATACAAATATTATATATTAAAATATTTAAAAGATTGTTAGTACACAAATCCCGTATTCCACACCTACATCATGAAGGCATTATCATTATTTAAACAGGATATGAATTAATGAGAATTAGTTATGTTCAAGCTTCCTGCTAAAATCCAAGTTATTTATCTGGAAGCGTTATATTGACATAATTTGAAAAGGAAGAGAGAACCCACCCTAGAAGAAGTACAAAAGCATTAAGGAAGATGAAGTCAGAGAAATCAGAAGGTTCGGGCGAAGTCAATGCAGGTATGACTAAGATGTTGAGGGAAAAATGATTCTTGAGGGTAGGGACTCATTGCAGTGCAGAGAGAGAGAAAGGCAGCGATATCCCAAATGACTGGAGAATAAGCATTTTAGTGCCAGTATACAAGAATAAATGGGATATTCACAACTGCAGGCAGTACAGAGGTATTGATATCCTACCAAAATGCATGAAATTGCTAAAGATAGTGACTGATAAATGAATACGCATTCTAGTAGAAAGTAAGATGGGAGATTAGAAAAATTGATTCAGATTATGATGCAGTATAGCATCCTGATGATTGCAGTAAGACAGACAGTGGAAAAGAAGCTGAAGATGAGGAAAAAGTCTAAATGGTCATTCTTAGACTGAAGAAAGCAAATGACAAGGTCCCAAGAAAGCTGAATTGGGCAGTCTTATGATAATTCAAAGTCACAGAAACACTGGTAGAATTAGTAATTTGTACAGGGAGAAAGTAGTATTTCGTAAAGAGGATACCTTGTAGGAGTTGGTGTATATAAAGACTAATCTCTGACCCCACTTTTGTTTGTACTGGTTATGGACTACATCAGACAGGCTGGGGAGTACACATTAACAAAATTTCTGCAAGCAGATGATGTGGCACTACAGGTAGACTCTGAGTAAGAACACCACCAAATGATAGGGAAGTGGAATGCAAAACAGAAGGAACATGGGATAAAACAGAGTACAATATAGTACTTAAAGCAGCAAATGAAGGAGGAAAATCAGAAAAAAAAATTTAATTGAGATGGAAGGTTCAGGTATCCTGGTGGTATTGTTGAGGCCTGAATGAGGAGGTCAGAAGTAATGTGTAACCTCTTAATACAAGAAATCTGGACAAAGCAAAAAATAAGTGTCTATATCAGAACATCGAAGTATTAAAACTTCAAATGTTCTGATATCGAACACTATTCAGCGAACGCTAAGAATAGCAAAGCTGCAGAACATTGAATTCTTTCCTCTGGAAAGAATTAGGTTGGCCGTTTCTGTGGCTTCGCTATTCTTAGCGCTGTGGTGGAAAGTTACGGGTTGGGTTCAGGTAAGTGTGCGATTGTTTGTACGTTAGGGTTAGGGGCGGGTTAAGTGAGTTAGGGTTATGGTGCGGGTTAGGCGTGTGAGCGATAGTGACAGGCTTTAGGGTTAGGGATGGTTTAAGTGAGTTAGGGTTAGGGCGCGGGTTAGGTGAGTGTGCGATAGTGACGAACCTTAGGGTTAGGGTTTGGGTTAAGGTAAGTGGGTAGATAGTAGTGTACGTTTAGTATAGTGTAGCGTTAGATGTAGGAATTTAAGTGTATGCGTGTGGCTGCTGTTCATTTGATGTGCTTGTGTTGTGTGTATGTGTTTCGGAGCAGCAAATTTTTTCCATGGTAAAAAATTTGCTGTTCTGAATGTTCGATATTTTCATGTTTAGATGTTTTGGGGCTGATGAAATAGCGTTCGCTATTTTTATCTTTCGATAACATGATATAAACGCAAAAATAATGGGGGTACAAAGGCCCAAAATTAGGGACAGTTTTTAATCATTGTTCTCATGAACTGAGAAAGTTGATAGAATAAAGGTTTTTGCATTACCATGCATTTCTGAAGGATATGAAGTCTGTTATTACTTAGTGATTTCAGTCCCCAGTGATTTCCCAGAAAAAACACAAATTTTATGAGGAGCAGACCAAAAATATGAAGCAAAAATCCAAATATTCTGTAAAAATCTGGACAGTTGAGAGGTATGCCTCACTTACAAAGCTGATCAAAGAGAAGAGTTTATGGTGGTTCGGAAGGCAAGAGGAGACATGTTAGTGTCGAATACATATTTAGGGTACCAAAGACTTGCTCTCAGTGTAAGTGACCACTTACACTGAAAGCAGCATGAGAGCAGATCTTCTGAAATCTGGTGCATGTAGCAAGTCTATTTATAGATAAACCTTACAGTGAAGTAAGTCACTTACACTGAGAGCAATGTCTTTTGGAATCAGGGCAGATTTGCACTGAGAGCAACTCTTTTTGAATCTGGCCCTTAATGTTCTTAACTTATATTGTAGTATAAAAGTGTGGTGAATACTAGTACAACTGAACAATGATGAAACAATACTCGCCAGATGCTAAACGGTCTTGGGATGCCAACCAAAAGTCCACCAAAAGTCAAAAAATTGAGAAAATCAGAGTAAAAGCAATCCAAAGATTTTAATAAAACACAAGCAATTCCAAGTTAAGCGCTTTCACCCATTAAATACAGGCTTCTTCAGAACTGTTATTTCAATATAAATTGTTACCATTTAAATAACATTTTTGGTGCCAATTCTTAGGCTCCATTTAAAGGCACAGTATAACCTTAAAATAAAACCATCCACATGAATACATAATCAATATAACCATTCAAATATAATTATAATAAATCCCTATGTTAAAATATTGATGTCCTACCACATGTAGTTCTATTATTCATGCAACCTGAGCAATAGTTTAATAGAAATAAAGTAATTTAAACCTGGGGAGTTGCAAGTGTCTGTGAATAGTTGCCACCAAACCTCTTTATATGACAATAATCCCTTAATGTCTCCCCCCTTGGGTCAATCTTAACAGTATCCAAAATAACAAATTTAAATTGATGTTCTATGCCCCATTTTTTAATGTCTATACAATGCGTTTTTTTCATCCCTCTTTTTTATACAATATAAATGGGCATAGATTTGCTTGTTGAAGTGTCTTTCGGTCTTACCGATATAAAAACTAGAACAAGCACAACATTTAGCAAGATAAACTAAAAATTTAGTCTTGCAATTTCCTTGTCTAAACCTTAGTCTCGACTTGTGAATATTATCTAATATTGTACCTTCCTCGTCATTTATAGTGTAACATAAGTTACACATACCACATTTATTAGTATGCTTGTAGGAAGGGTGTTGTATGGTGGGCCCCCTTTCTAAATACCTTTTGATATTAAATCCCATTTTGTTGACAAAAATGGGACGGAGAACTACAATGTTCACTACTTCATTGTCTGCCAAAATAATATTCCAGAAAAATTATAGACAAACAAACTTTAAATCAAGAAAAAACAAATGGGCAGAAACGCGTAAAAGTCCACTGATACGAATTTATTGTGTAAGCGCTTTCATGCACATAAACTTCGTGCACTTCTTCAGACACCAAATTGTAATCAGAAACTGCTTTTATAGCAGCACAATTAGCACATAATTAATACCTTTAAAAGATTTAATTGATAATTAGAAAAAAAATTTTTGAAATACAATTGCAATACATACTACATAGTCAGCATATAAAACAACATAAAACGTCCTAAAACCTAAATCGTCACCCATTACATAAATCCTTATATTAAAAACAAACACTTAAATATAAATTTCTTATGGAGGAAAAACCATCCTGTACATATTTTGAAATGGACTATATTGAGAAATTATTGACGTCCAAAAAAATATTATGGCTACCGTTCTAATGCTTTCAGTTTGAGTAAACATTTAATCGAACAGGCTTCGTTAATGCCAGGATAAACATGGGCATTTGTTTTCAACTGCCATAACAATTCCTGTTCCTCTAATTTCAAGTGCCAAGGACCTCCCCTAGGATTTCTATGCACTTGTTGTACTACCATGAATTTAAACGTATGTGTGTTGTGTTCTGAAATGTGTTTGGCCAAAGCGTTAGTATTATTAGCTTTTGTTATAGCATAAATGTGCTCATAAATACGCTGTTTGAAATGACGTTCAGTTTTGCCAAAATAAAATGCAGGACACAATTGGCATAGAGCAACATATACTACGCCTTGGCTTTCACAGTTAAACTTGTCGCAAATACAATATTTGATGCCTTTAATGTAAAAATATTGACCTGTTTGAATGTATTTGCAATAATGGCATCTGCCACATTTATACATACCCTTCTGAGAATTTTTATTTTTTAAGGGTGATTCTAATAGTGTCTTTAAATTGGGACCTTTCTTAAAAACTATTTTTGGTTTAGCAAAAGCTTATAAAGATCCTGTTGTTGCAAAATAATATCCCAATTATAATTCAAAATGTCACCTAGTTGTTGTGACATATCATTAAATTGAGTTAAAAAACTAGCCACATAATTGTTGTTGCTTGTTGGAGCAGACATTGCTAACTCGTTATCCTCTTGATTAGTAGGGCCAAGGGTTCTATCTATCTGAGTATACCCGCTAACTAGAATGGGGCCTAATGCCCCATTACGTCTCTTCTCAGTGACTTCCTTGTTAATACATTGAATCAACTTTACTGGATAACCACGACTAAGGAACATTGCTTTTAAATTGTTGCATTCTTTTTGGAAATCGTCATCATCCGAACACATTCTGGATGCCCTGACGAGCTGTCCCTTAACTATCCCTCTTTTTTGAAAAAAAGGATGATTACTTGAAAAATGCAAAAAAGAGTTACTATAAAAGGGTTTCCTGTATATCAAGGATTTGAATCTATGATGGACCATATCATTAGATAATTGGATATCCAGAAAATTAATATAATTATCATTATATGAGAAAGTAAATTCTAAAAATGATGTGGAAGAAGACATTACTTCAACTAACTGCTTGGCATCACTACTAGAACCTTTCATAATAATAAAGATGTTGTCTTGGTATCGAGTATACCAGACCACAAGGTTGTTATAAACATAATGTGGGAACAAAAAAGTGTGTTCCCAATATGCCATTACGGCATTAGTGAAGGAGCCCCCACAAGGGGAGCCCATCACAACGCCTGCCTGCTGTAGGAAGTAGTCACCCTTAAATAGGAAAAAGTTGTTCTTCAAAACCACATCCAGCAATGAAATGATCAAATCAATGTCATTCCCTGGAACGTGTTTCATGTGTAAAAAGTCTCTCACCCATTCCATACCTAAATCGTGGGGAATAACAGTATAAAAATCTTTGATATCTACAGTGAGAAATCCATAGTTGGGAATTGCAGCAGGCGCGTTCTGGAAAACAGGGCATTTGTTTAATCTTTTAAAGGTATTAATAAATAAATTCGTATCAGTGGACTTTTACGCGTTTCTGCCTATTTGTTTTTTCTTGGTTTAAAGTTTGTTTGTTTATAATTTTTCATGGCTGTGAATAATGGCAACGTGGAATCTCAGTCCATGTTTGATACAAGCCTTATTAGTTCGAGGATTTCCAGTCAAAATGAATATTCTATTGGGAACTTAACGGCATTAATCCAGCGGCTGACCCAGAGAGTGGATGACCTGGCGAGGAGAATGTCCGACCAGGCAAAGGTCGCCAAGGTGGCTGTACATCCTAAATCTGGAGTTACATTCAATTCCTGTCATCCTGTTTTCCAGAACGCGCCTGCTGCAATTCCTGCTTCCACAGTAAGTGTAAGCAGTAATGGCGGTCTACCGTTGGGCAGTCCGCCTCAAAATAAAGGTTGTGAGCAGCGTAATAATTCAACAGATACTGTTTCTAATAACAATGACATTGGTGCCAATAATAACAACATCAATTCGGCAGGTAGTAGTATTCATGTACTGCCAAATTTCAACAACTTTATAGGCACACGTAAAATTTTCCAAGTTTCTGACCCCAATGTGGGGGGTAACATTTTCCAACAAGAGGAGAGTAATAACAATATTATTTCCAAATTGAAACAATTCGATCAAAACCTATTGAAATATAAAAAACTGCAAGTAGAAATTCTTTATTTTAAAGAGTGTATTCGATTAGCAATTGTACCTAAGGGTTTACGGCAGTTGAAATTCCCTTCAGGTATCTTAAAAAATTCTGAATTTCACTTGCAATTGATTGAATTTTTCAATAAGCAAGGTATGGATTTTTTGAACATTCTTATCCAGCAGTATGATAAACAAATGTCTCTTCTGAAAAATCAACTCGATGAGTTAAATAATGATATTCTAGCTGATTTTTATTTTAAGAGATATGAATACGACTACAGGAGAATTTTCTCCAGTATTGACGCTTTATTAGCTAAAATTACTGAGACCAAAAAACGCAAAATTAGTCGTGATCAATTAGCATACCAGCAGAACAGGGCATATCCCGATCCACCAATAATGCAATCAGGCCCCTCTGTGCACACTTCAGTGTTTTCTGAAACCATGGACACCGTTAACACAGTTGGGGCACTGAATGATGACATCACAGACCCTGTTCCTATTGATGACAATAGTAATAATGGTGGGATTAGGCGAAGTGAGCGTATTTTCCAACAGCACCAGCAACAACAGCCAAAAGGCCATTCCAATGGCCAACAAGCAACTAACCAGGGTTTTCCCAGGAACAACACGAAACAAATTGCATCCAGGGCGAGTTCCAGTTGGGCTCAACGACCCCAGCAGAAGAGGAACAATCGACGAAAGAGGTAACTTTGGTTAAACAACCAGGACAGTTCAACATTTTGAAGAGTATTAACGACTTTAACGTGTATAATTATACATCTTTATATATATATATCGCAGGAGTTAGTTGAATTCATGACCAAAGGGTTTAAGTTTGTTCCATACTCTCAACCGAATTTGGCATGAACTCTATGTGATTTAATGGTGTATACACGTAAATTAAATTTGAAAGCTATGTTTGGTAACTCTGGTGATGTATTTTCTGATGAACGGGTGGCAAGTGTTTTCAACCCACCTTTGGACAATAACATTGCTTTATTTGAGTGAATTTCAGAGATTCATTTCAGAGCTGTTATTTCTGATTATTTACAGCATATGCATAGAAGTGTTAATAATCTATCTAGAAATGAGAAGCAATTTATTGAGGATCTGAGAATATACAGGATTCGGGTTATGCAACCAGATTAGGGTGGGGGAGCTATTTTCATGGATGAGTGGAATTATGTGGATAGGATGACCAGAATGCTCCTTACCTCTAATTATTGTAAAGTTTCACTTAATGAGCTTAATCAGGCCTACCAGCGCATTAAGAATTTTCTTAGTGATTTGTTCATAGAGGCAAGTATTTCTTTAGAACTGTATCACTATTTATCTATGCCAGCACCGTTAATTCCAGTCATTTTTGGAGTTCCCAAGTTACATAAAAATATGTTGGATCCCCCCCTTAGACCCATTATTGATGGACGCAAGTCTATAACTTATGCTTGTGCTAAATGGGTGGATACTAGGTTAAGGGAGGTTCTTAAGTCAGAGCCTCAAATATGCTGCGACTCATGGCATGTGCTGAATCACTTGAACACTATAGTATTTGAAGCTGACTATGGATTTCTCACTGTAGATATCAAAGATTTGTATACTTTCCTTTTAGACCTATTATATCTGGGAGTAGGTCTAAAGCTTTCCCTTTAGGGACAGCTGTGGACACAATGTTAAAACATATTTATAGTACGATTCCTCATTTGGTCAAGGATTCATGGCAGTTTTTGAAAAACTTTCCTATCAATTTATATAATGATGAAATACTTTTGGTTACTATTGATGTAATTGATTTGTTTTCTTGTATTCCCAAAGAAGAGGGATTAAATGCTTTTATCAACAGCATTAGAAAATATGCTGTAATGGACTGGGATAAAATATGTCTGATCATCGAAATGATGGGTATAGTTTTGGAACACAATTATATTTACCATGACGGTGAATATTTTAGGCAGACCAGGGGAGTAGCAATGGGGGCAGCTTGCGCCCCCCATTTTTGCTAACCTGGTTTTGCTGGAATGGGAGGAATCCATTGTGTTCCGAAGTGAATTTTTTGGTAACATCAAGTATTATTCCCATTTTTTGGATGACATATACATCCTTTGGGATGGTATTGTTGATTATCTAGAGAAATTCTTAGATTACATTAATGCCAGTAGTAGTTATTTGAAATTTACTTCCTCAAACAGTAAGGAGGGGTTAGCATATTTGGATACATGGGTATTTAAAGATGGTAAGAACTTCCAGTCAAAAATGTATAGGAAAAACACATTTTCAAACAGTTATTTGGAATATTCCAGTAATCATCCTTAAAAGCTTTTAGGAAACATTTATAAGGGACAATTAATTAGAGCTGTGCGGATGACTTCTTTATACTCTGACATGTTGAATGAAGTGAGATTTATTACATCTTTGTTTGGTGACAGAGGATATGACCGTAAAATGATGTATAATGTAAGTAAACAAGTTATCAATGAATGGGGAATTAGATATATCCCCTTATTAGGTTATAATTACACAAAGGGAATTACAGTAGAGCTTGTGTTTTAGAGTATGACCCATATATAGTTAAAATCAAAGAGATTATGAACTCTAACTGGAATATTATTTTGGCAGACAATGAAATAGCGAACATTGTAGGTCCCCATCCCATTTTTGTCAACAAAATGGGATTTAACATCAAAAGGTATTTAGAAAGGTGGCCCACCATACAACACCCTTCCAACAAGCATACTAATAAATGTGGTATGTGTAACTTATGTTACACTATAAATGACAAGGAAGGTACAATATTATATAATATTCACAAGTCGAGACTAAGGTTTGGACAAGGAAATTGCAAGACTAAATTTTTAGTATATCTTGCTAAATGTTGTGCTTGTTCTAGTTTTTATATCGGTAAGACCGAAAGGGACTTTAACAAGTGAATCTATGCTCATTTATATTGTATAAAAAAGAGGGATGAAAAAAACGCATTGTATAGAGATATAAAAAATGGGGCGTAGAACATCAATTTAAATTTGCTATTTTGGATACTGTTAAGATTGACCCAAGGGGGGGAGACATTAAGGGATTATTATCATATAAAGAGGTTTGGTGGCAACTATTCACAGATGCTTCCAACCCCCCAGGTTTAAATGACTGTATTTCTATTAAACCGTTGCTCAGGTTGCATGAATAACTACATGTGGTAGGACATCAATATTTTAACATAGGGATTTATTACAGTTATATTTGAATGGTTATATTGATTATGTATTCATGTGGATGGTTTTATTTTAAGGTTATACTGTGCCTTTAAATGGAGCCTAAGAATTGGTGCCAAAAATGTTATTTAAATGGTAACAATTTATACTGAAATAACAGTTCTGAAGAAACCTGTATTTATCTGGTGAAAGCACTTAACTTGGAATTGTTAACTTGGAATTGCTTGTGTTTTATTAAAATGTTTGGATTGCTTTTACTCTTATTCGCTCGATTCTTTGACTTTTGGTGGACTTTTGGTTGGCATCTCAAGACCGTTTAGCATCTGGCGAGTATTGTTTTGTTCATCATTGTACATTGTAGTATAAGTGAACAGCTACATCATTTTGCTGGATTCCTGTCACAGCAAAAGCCCACAAATATAGTGTCAAGTATAGAAAACGTCAGTGACGGGTGACTCTGCTGTGCTAGGCATGATTCTTCGGATCACTCATCAGTATCTCTTGGTTCCCCTGGTGTTGCTCCTTGTAAAGCCACTAAGGACTGGGAGTTCAACACATCCTCTGTGGCTGTAGGGTTATCTTCACTGGGTAAGGAAGAATTGTTGGGTTAGGATGTCTGCTCCCTGGGATATTAGAGGATCACAGGATTATAGGAGATTCCTAGCCTATGGCCTAGGGCCTTTACAAGCCTAGCCATGTTATACCTTTGTTCCCTTATAGACCAAAATATATAGTCTATATTTGCAATGCGAATCTAAGATCAGCACCAGCTGTCCCGGTCCAAGAGGGACATAAGTGAAACCCCAGGGGTACATTTATGGCTTCCCATCCAATTGTCCAAATTACACTTAAATAGGGTTATTGAGGACCTCTGTTTTATGTGAATTTGGGGTTTGTTCCAGAGGAGTGGCATCCTCTAGGAGACGTATCTGTCTCTCCAGCATGTCTTGTTAATGTCGCAGGCTAGGTTAAGGTCCCTAGTGTGAGGGACTCATCCCATTTGATTTGCAGACGTGCAGCATTTCCATTAAGGTGGAGTATGAGACTGCTATGTAGGCTGGCCTCAAGTCACTTCTAAGCAGTCTATACAAGACAGAGCACAGTGACAGGGCCTTCAGTCTGTCCATATAGGTCATGTCTTGTAGGCCATGAATTTTCTTTGTGAGAAACCTCTGAGGTCTTTCCAGCTGCTACAGGTGTCTGGTAAGATACATACAGAAGGGAGCATTGTACTCTATTATTGGTCTGATGAAGGCCGAGTACAGGGGAATTATAACCTCCTTAGCTTTAGATGCTATGCCCTTACTTATGAGATGTGCAATGTAGAAGGTCTTCCTAACTACTGTGGACACATGGTAATCAAAGTTAAAGTTATTATCAACATGTGTTTCCAAATATCTCACCACTGGGTTTGAACTCAGGGGGGTATTATTAATGTTGTAATTTGCAGGGACTTCTCCTTTGTTGAAGGGCATGATAATTTATTTTTTTGCATTGAGTTTAAAGTCCGTGGTTCTGGCACCTATCATTTATCTATCTGAGCTCATTTTGTAGAATGTTGACTTCACTGGGGATTTTTATGATTGCACCCAGTTTGCAGTTATCAGCAAAGATGGTAAGCCATAGGCCATCTATTTCCACTTGGATTTCTGAGAAATAGATTCCAAACAGTAGGGGGCCCAGTGTAGAACCTTGTGGATCACCACTGGTAACGGGTGTGCTGGTAGAAGTAGAACCTCCAACTTTGACAGTATGTGTTCTGTTGGTGAGCCATTTGGCTACCCATCTAATGACATATGGGTTAATCCCCAGCTGGGTAACTTTCTCAATGATGTCCGAGTTGGGGATTGTGTCAAAGGCCTTGGCCAAGTCGAGATATGTAGCATGTACTGTTTTGCCTTCATCTAAGGCTTTGATGACACTCTCAAAGAAGTCCACCAGGTTTAACAGGCATGATCTGCCCTTTTCAAAGCCAAACTGGGATGGGTCAAGAGTCTGAAGGTCTCGTATATCCTTGTTGATGAGGTCCATGAGGATTTTGTCCATGGCCTTATAGTTAAGGCTGATTAGGCTTATGGGTCTATACTTCCCAGAGTCAGTTGAGAGACCCCCTTTTGTGCAAAGGGATTATGGTTGCTGTTTTCCACTCTGCTCGGACAAAGTTAATACATAGACTGTGGTTGAAGAGAGTGCACAGTGGCTCCACTAACTCCTGTTTTAGACCATTTAGTAAGCAGCCTGGGATGTTATCCGATCCCATTGAGGCTGTGTTTTTGGCCTTGGAGAGTGTGATTATGACCTGCTCTTTGGTGATACTGGGTAGAGTGCTTGTGATAGGTATTTCTCGGGGTATGGTTGGTGGGACAGAGGGGTGAAGTTTTCACTAAACCTGTCTGCTAGCAGGTTGGTGATGTCCTCGGGTTCAGTATTATTGGTACTGTCCACTACTAATTTTGCACAAAGCTGGGCCTTCCCTTTTATATTTGGATGTAGCTAAAGAATGCCTTGTGATTATCCTTAGCTAGGGATGTTAATTTAGTTTCATAATTAGCTTTAGAGGATTTTACGAGATATCTAATTTGCTTGTTCAGGCTGCGGAGGGTGTTTTTCATCTGCTGAGACCATTCCCTCTTATTTTTTGACAGCAGATTCTTTCTCTTGTTGCATAAGCTGTTTATCCCTGGTAGATATCCACCAGGGTGGCTTGTTTTTTGTTTTGATCCATTCAGGTACAGTTGAATACATACATTTGTATAGGTGTTTATACAGGGCATTTGTGAACACCTCAGTATAGGAATCATTGCTGTCAGTGGTGGTAAGGGGTTTAAAACTATTTGTACCACCACTTAAGAGGCTGTAGTTTGCTTTGGAGAAAATTTTCAACCATTTTGCACCAGGGGAGGGGGGTTCATATACAATCATTACTTTGAGCAAGACTGATTTATGATCATATTTTACCAGGGAGGGTCCCACACATGGGGTGGTGCAGTGATCCCCCATGTTGATGAGTACTAGGTCAATGACATTAGAGCCCCTTGTGGGGGTGCTGACTATCTGTTCCAGAGCATTTATGTTAACAAAGTCCAGGAACCTTAGGACGAGCGTGTTTGTCATTATATATATGTTTCCTAATTGATGGAAAGATAGTTAAAGTCACCCAAGACCAGGGTGTTTGGCTGTATTGTGAATGACTCAAGTAGGCACAGGTAGGCAATGTGGGTTTTGTCGTTCATGGTGGGGGCCCTGTAGCTAACAATGAAGTGGAGGGGGGGTCTTTGCTACAGTTAGTTGGACTTGGAGTAACTCTAGGGAGTCATACTGTTTAACCAGTCTTGAGGTGTATTTGTCTTTTATGAAGATGGGCACACCTCATCCTTTGGTTCTTTCATGTTCATTTTATGGTCTGAATGTGTGGAAGGCATTGTAGCCTTGCATGGCTGGGGTACTTCCTGTGGCGTTGAAACATGTCTCAGTGTACCTGACATGAGTCAGTCTTTTTTGCAGACAGCCTCCCAGGAAAAGAAAACAAAATATTAAGACTGTTTCATTCACTGAATCTGTTATTAAGGACAAGAAAGACTTGCTGGGATTTGGAAAAAAAAAATTCTGCTTTAAATGTGTCAAATTCTGTTTCTTTACTTGCTTCTAACAGAAAAAAAAAGTGTTCCCTCTCATTCAGACACTGATTCCTAGTTAGAAGAGCATGGAATGGTGGGGATTTCTCCTCAAGCTGAACATTCTGATTCTGAGGAAACTGTTACTTCAGATTTCTCTCAAGAAGAGCTAAAATGAAAGAGGTATTTCAGTGGAGACAGAATGAGATCCCAATTTGCAAGCAAAAGTAGTTTGTCCATTTGGATACTGCACAACCTGTAGCTGTCTCTCCTGTTTTATTAGCTTTAGAGGATGTTTTCTTAAAAGCTTGCAGCATGCCCAACAGTCAGCTTCCTGCCCCTATTCTAATCCTTAAGCAGCTCCTGCAGTTATTTCCTTGTCTAAAACTTTTAGTAAACAGATTGTTAATGTTAACCCAAATCTGGGAAAGCCTTGGATAGATTTGGAAAGAAAACTTATTCTATTGTATGGTATCTTTCAGAACTTTGAACTGCCAAGTGCTTATGCTAAAATGTTTATGTTTTTGCTTTTTCGAGAATATGGAAAAGCTAACTATTAACCTCTCCTCTTTTGAGTTGAAGAATTCATTGCATGCCTTAAATTGTATCTGCTTCTCATGTAACCAAACATTCCTTTAAGTGCTTCTATGACTCTCCTAATACTGCCTCCAGAGCTTCTGCTAAGGGATTAGTTATGTTGAGGGGAAATCTATGCCTGGCATGCAGAGCATTGTCAGACCCCACTCTGATGGACCTCCTGCATATCCACAAAACAAACAGCACCAGAATTACCCATTCAAAAGACTTAAACCTTGCCTGTGATCTAAATAGGACCTGCTGGAGAGACAAGCATGTATTCCAGAGACTGACCCATGTCTGAAACAGGCTCCCCATCCATGTGAAACAGAGTTCCTCCCTAACCCAATTCAAAGAGCAGGGCAACCTGTAAATAGTTAACCTCCAAGGGCCCTGCTTGTAAATGTTTCATCTCTCAAGCGTCTGCTTACACTTATCAAGGGTACCAGAACTTGTTAAAGATTTGGGATGCATGGCTAGGCCCTTGTGGTCGTTAAACAACAAAAAAAAGTGCAAAGTTGTTTTGCTTTTATACTATTTAGTACTGCTGTGCGAGCCGCAGGAACTGTTTTTTTTATTTGGATGTTTTTTTTACTACCTGTGATGTAACCCGTGCTTTTTTCTTTTTCCTTGTGGTCCTTAGCCTAGTAAACACCTATGAACCTAAAAATTTGCTTTGCTACATTACCAAAACTTACTAAAAAATGTTATAGCTGAGATTTTAATTCCTCTCCTTTACAAGAATGTTTTGCTTGGTCCTTCTGTGGCTGAGGTGCTTAAATGATTTACTAAAAAGGGAAAATTGATCTAAGGTGTGACCCAAAGTTTCCAATCCTCCTTTTCAAAGATTAATACAAACTTTTTTCTATAACTTGGCATCCTTTTTTAAGAAGCAATTTAAGCAGCAAGGTGCAAAAATATGATTTAAAAAAGCAATGTCAGTGAGATTTTAAAAAGAAAGGGAAAGTCTCCCAGACCCAAGTACAGTCCAAAAAGTCAGAATGACTACTTGCTTCTTCAGCCCCCCCCCCCCACACACACACACACCTTATCCCATGATCTAGGCCTCCATCTTCTCCAGTGGCATCAAATTATTTCAGAAAAATGGGTACACTCCAACATGAAAACACATTAATTGACTGTCTGAATGATAGAGTTTCAACTCATTCTATGCGAGTGACGCCTCCAGGTGCATCTGCAGTTAACTCCTACTGATGCCTCAGACACCAAATACTGCTTGTTCATATTTGCATCAATAATTCCAAAACCATACTATGTATAAGGTTTTAAAAGATTTCATCATAAAGCTTACAAAATGGCAAACACAACTACATTAATATTTGAACTCTGTCTACTGCATGTAAAATACTGTAGATATTAACTGTTGTTTTTGTGATACTAATTTATATAGATATAATGTTCACATTTTTCTAAATATCGCAACAACCAAGTAACTCCTTAGCCTCATATGAAAATTCTCAGGTAGATGAATAAAATGCTGCTGACAGTATGTGTATAACTTGAGTGTTTGCTGAGATATTGCAAGTTGTTTACAAAATATTAAAAATGTAATAGTTACTGTGTTTACTGTGACTTATAAAACTTGGTTTAGGTTCATAGGTAAGTACTAAGCTATCTGCCCGAGGGCATCTATAAGCCTAGCCAGAATGTGTTGGCTTTCACCACCCCATTAGATTAGTTCCCTGTGCCTCTGTCCAGCAGAGCCATTAGTTCCCTGTGCCTCTGTCCAGCAGAGGCACTGCAGTGATCCCCAGGGTAAATTTTCTGTTTCCCATCCACTTGTCAAGGTTTCTCTTGAAGAGTGTTAGTGAGGGTATCTGCCTAATGTAGATTGGAATCCTGTTACAAAGCATGGGGAGTCTCTGAGACAGGAATCTATCCCTCCAGCACATCCTATTTATTGTTGTGGTGAGGTTTAGATCCCTAGAGTGTGTTGCTCTCGGGGATTTGTTTTTTTTTTAATGTGGAGCATGTCCATCAATTCTGGGTTGGACATGGCCTTGTATGTCAGGCAGAGATCACTTCTGAGTAAGTGGTATGCAACCGAGTACAGCTGGAGTTTCTTCAGTTGGGCTGCATAGGGCATCTGTTTGAGGCCAGTAAGCCTCTTGGTGAGGTACTTCCAGCTGTTGCAGGTGTCTTGTAAGGTATATCCCAAATGGGGCATTGTACTTTATGATGGGTCTGATGAGTAGAGGGGCACAATAACCTCTTTTGTTCTAGATGCGAACTCTTTTGTGATTAGGTGGGCCACATAGAAGGATTTTCTAACCACCTTGGCAATATGATTATCAAAAGAGAGATTACTATCAACTTGAGTCCCCAGATCCCTTATTACATTTTCTGTATTTAGGGGACTACCACGTATGTGATAGTTCATAGGTACTTTGTATTTTCCAAAGGGGATGACTATGCACTTTTTGGCATTTAGCTTGAGGCCATGATTTTGACATCAGGTATCCGTCTCAGTGAGACCCTTCTGGAGGATGTCTGTATCATCCGGAGAGTCAATTATGGCCCCCAATTTGCAGTTGTCTGTGAACTTGGTCAGCCATAGTCCTCCTGTGCTTGCCTGTACCTCTGAAAAGTATATACCGAACAGGAGGGGTCCCAGGACTGAGCCCTGGGGGACGCCACTTGTAACCAGTTTAGAGTTGGACCTAGAGCCTGCAACTTTCACCATGTGGGTTCCATCTGTGAGCCAACTGGCAACCCATCTTGTGACGTAGGGGTTTATGTTCAGGCTGGTGAGCTTGTCTATAATACCAGGATGGGGAATGGTGTCAAAAGCCTTTGCAGGGTCTAGGTAGGCTGTGTGGACCTCCTTTCCCTCATCTAAAGCCTTGGTAACTGTCTCAAAGAAGTCCACCAGGTTTAGGAGGCATGATCTGCCCTTAACAAACCCAAACTGGGTAGGGTCCAATGTTTGGAGGTTCCCAATGTCTCTGTTAATGAGTTCCATGATGATGCACTCCATAGCCTTGCAGACCAGGCTAGCCAGGCTTATAGGGTGATAGTTCCCGGGGACCATTGTGGCTCCACCTTTGTGGAGTGGGATAACTGTTGCTGTGCACCACTCTATGGGTACGTGGCCTGTAGAGAGGCTGAGTTTGAACAATGTGTTTAGGCAAGGGGTTAGTTAATTTTGGAGCTTGTGTAAGACACAGCCTGGGACACAGTCTGGTCCCATTGAAGCTGTGTTTTTGGCTTTGGACAGGGCTGGTTTAACCTGTATATCAGTGATTGCCAGGGTTCTACATTCTTCTGGTATGGTTATGGGCCCTTTACGGGGTGAGAGGGGGGTGAAGTTTGCACTAAACCTGTCTGCCAGAATGTTGACAATATCAGTCGGTTCAGTGTATTTTGTGCCATTCTGCACTAACTCAGAGCAGAGCTGAGAGATTCCACTTAGGTTGTTGACATAGCTAAAGAACGCTTTGTGGTTATCTTTGGACTCCTTGGCAATTTTTCTTTCAAAGCTAGCCTTGGATGATTTTATGAGGGATCGTAGTTTCTTGGTGATACTGATCAGGGATGTCTTTCCTTCTTGGGATTTTCCTCTTTTCTGTACTAGTTTCCTCCTTCTATTGTATAGCTTGTTTATGGCAGGGGTCCACCAGACTGGTTTCCTTTTCTTGGAGGGGTGAGTCTTGGTTTTGCTTGGGATAGCACGATCCATGCATTCTTGCAGGTGCTCATAGAGTGCCTTTGTAAGGGATTCAGCAACTTGGACAGCGTTGTCCTTTAGCATGGGGGCTGTAAACCTTTCCACCTCAGTCTTAAGTAATGTGAAGTTTGCTTTTGAAAAGTTTTTCACGGTGGTTTCCTTGATTGGGGGTGGGAGCGGAATGTGGCTATCCAGAGTGATTAGTTTGGATGCAGCACAATGTTTGCAGTGAGATGGACACTTGAGAAGAAGCTAGAGATGGACTCCTGTCCAACTGTGCATGTCTAGACTTGGAGAAAGCATATGACAAGGTCCCAAGAAAGCTGATTTGGGCAGTACTAAGGTGGTTTGAAGTCCCAGATACACTGGTCGAATTAGTGCAAGCTATGTACAAGGACCCAATGCCTCAAGTACAAGCAGTGTTTGGTCTCACAGAGGGGCTCCCAGTGGGAGTGGGTGTGTATCAGGGATTAGATCTGAACTCACTGCTGTTCATATTTGTGGAGTGTACAGATTTAGAGAACAGACTTTGTAGTAACTTTATTTGGAATGCGTTGGCAATGGTTAAGATATATTGGGTTTAAAGGTAAATATAGGCAGGTTTGCTGTGTCTTGATTGGGAACCAGTTGTCTGTTTTAGGATGTTACAATGATGCACACCTTTTGTGGGTAATTGTGAATGGAGATTTTTTTTTGACAAAAATCACTGGCTCTGCAAAGACAAACAACATTCTAACCAGGGGGCCAGTTTCTGCTGCTCTACTGAAGTATGACGGTCGGGAGCAGGAGGCCTGGACATTATCCAAAACCATTGTAACAGGGCGATTTTAAAACATCATTGGAATTTATTGTTCATTTTCTTTTTAACTTGGTGGGACTGCAAAGAGTAGTTCTGAGTCACAAATATAATTAACTAAATGTGGATGTAGAGTTTCAGGTGTAGTTTAGCTGAATCAGACTCATGACCTTAAGAACTTTAATATGCCAGGCCTGTCTGTCAAGAACTCCTTCTTTAAATTCTTGTAGTCATTACTTCAGTAGTCTCTTAGCCTCTGGTGCCCCCTTCTTTTGTGCCTTTCCAAGCATCTGTGACTTCTGTAGTAAATGCCATCTTCACATTATGTGGGCAAAATATTGCAGTTTATTTTACTACAAGTTCTTCCAGTGAATGGTCTGGATTTATTTATTTAAATATTGGCTGATTTGAACTTCTTGCAGCCCGTGGAATTTTGAATGATGTTTTCAGTACAAAACTATGAATATTCTAGAACAAACATATGTTATCCTTGGGAAACCACAGTTTTGACTATACAGATCTTTGTTGACAATGTAATGTCTTCTCTCTTTAAAATCTTATCTAGATTTGCCATTACAAAAAGAAAATAAAGTTCCTTCTAGTATCATAGTTTCATGCCTGCAATCAACACCGGCAGAACTCTTTGACCCCTAAACCAAAATGTCACTTCTTCATCTACTTGCAACTGATCGGGCTAAGTGGTCAGTGCTGAACATCTATGTTTTGATGCTTTCCCCTTCAGCATTCCCTCGCATTCAGCCATCAGAATGGTATCAACATCTGCATGTCTGAAGTTGTTAATATTCTGCTGGTAATTTTGATTTCCACACCTGATTCGGCTAATCTATCATATCACATGATATATTCGGCATATAATTTCAGTAAGTTTGACAACAACGTGCAGCCTTCCTGCACTCATTACTTCATCTTGATCCAGTCAGTTATTCCATATTTAACTGTTGCTTCTTGATCTGCATGCACATTCCTCAACAGGTAAGTAAGGTGACCCAGATGTTCACACAGTCAAAGGTTTCAGATTTGTCAATAAAGCAGAAGTAAACATTCTTCTGGAATGCCCTTGCTTTCTGCATTACCTAGCAGATGTTGACAATTTGATCTCAAGTACCTTTTGCCCTTCTAAAACCAGCTTGTACATCCGGTTGCTGTTGAGCATTACTTTACTCTCATGTGAGACAAATGCAATTATTCACTAGTTTGAGCAGTCTTTAGCATGGTCCTTTTTGTGAATGGAATATAAATGGACCTTTTCCACTCTAATGGCCACTGCCTTGTTTTCTAATTTTCTGGCAAATTCCAAGCATATCTCTCAACCTCTTAGCACACAAAATTTGGGCTAAGCCATAAATAATTGGGGACAAAAGCCTAGAAATGGGAACAGATTTTAAAATATTGCTCTTATAAGTTAAAAAAAAACTTGCTAGAAAAACAGGTTTTATGTTAGCGTGCATTTTCTGAATTATATGAAATCTGAAACTTAAATGTATGCCATTCTTTAATCTTCAGTGATTTGCCAGAAAACCACAAATTCTATGAGGAGCAGACAAAAAAACATAAGGTAAAAATCTACACATTCTGCAAAAATCTGGACAGTTGAGCGGTATACAAATAGCACTGTAAACAGCATCATTATGCCGGATTTTTAGCACTTCAACTGGAATTCCATCATTTCCTGAAGCTATATTAGCAGTAGGGGCCATTTAGCTTCACTCACCAGGACTTCAGGCTGTAGATCAGAAAGCATCCCATTATATGCATTATTGACAA
Source organism: Protopterus annectens (assembly GCF_019279795.1). Classification (NCBI taxonomy): domain Eukaryota; kingdom Metazoa; phylum Chordata; order Ceratodontiformes; family Protopteridae; genus Protopterus; species Protopterus annectens. Next base: position 130,390,796 of record NC_056748.1, on the reverse strand, counting down.
TAGGGTCCATCTTATATAATGCTGAATATTCCTACCATCTCTTCTTAATATCTTCTGTTTTGTTCGAGCCTTCCCATTTTTGTCTTTTATCATTCCCATTTTTAGCTGGAGACTTCCCTTAACAATCTTCTTCGAAAGGATCTCTTGTTTCTTGTCTCGCTCCTTTGGAAATGTCTGCACTCCAAAACTCTTGGGGATATAAAAGACCAAAAATGCAGGAGAAGATCGAATCTCCAACAATGCTCGTCTGCTTTCAACTTCCTTTTTGCATGGGCATACCAACACCAAGATCACAATACCTTGAAGAAAAGGGAATCTCCTGAGAAATAGCCATGTAGGACTTAGCACATGTAAGTCTGTTTCTTCAGCCATTCAGGTTCTGTGTTTTAGCACTAACTCTAGCGGGTCCTGACATTTCAGACGGTTATCTTCTTATCTGTGCGACCTCTTGCTCTCCTTTCCTTAGGCACTGCTAAAGTCTGGAATATGGCCATCTTATCTTGTTTATTTTACTTCGATCTGGATTTTTTTTTTATGCCTCCTCTAGACATTCTCACAAATTTCTGTCCGCAGATCTTTAGGTACTCTGTCCACCAAGTCTAATGCCTTAAATCTAGTCCCCTCTACTACAGATTCACTTGGAATATTGTTGAGCTTGTATCTCACTGGCCTAAATTATTTTCTTGTTTTATTTAATTTAATTCTAAACGTTGCAATAAAAAGTTGTTGGTTGAGCAACAGCAATGTGCAGGTCATGGTTTGCTGACTATATAGAGATCTTCCGTCTCTGACTGTGAAGCATATAGTTTACCTGATTTTAGTATTGACAATATATTGGCAGTCATGATTAAAGCATTTTCAACTGCTAGTATCTGCTCATCAGTTAGAGTGAAGTTAAGGTGACAGTTTTATCAACTGGAATATAATCAAGTTGATGTCAAAAGTGGGGGGCTGAGCACTGAACACTGGGACATGCCACCGGAGTTCTGTGAGGTGAAGGATGTAGGGTGACTCACTGTCACTTGGAATGCTTCATCCCTCAGACAGTTTGCAAAAACATTTAAAACACCAGGTCCACAAACAAGATTTGATAGGGAGATTAATAGTTGTGAATAGTTAATCATATTGAATGTTTTGCTCAGATGTGTAAGGAGACTACCAGTTAGAAGTGTTTTATCTCACATTATTTAAAGTGATCGTGGACTACATCAAGACCCTCCCTTCCCCATATGGAATTGTTTTCCCTGGGTGTTAATGAATCATCTTGAAGTCTTCATCTCAGAACCAATAGTTTTTTTGCCACTCTGCAGCCCCATGTGTAGTATTGGTCCTTGAACCCCACTTGTATATGCCACCTCCACGGCTGCCCCGCAGTAAGGAAATGTATAAACCCCCACTGCACTGTACCTCCAGCTTAAACAACTGAAGTCAATATGTTTCAATAAACTGAAATCAAAAGAACCTACACTAAAACCACTCATACAAATTGCATTCGGGTATGTTTGTGTCTTTCGGCTTTTCCCGGTTAGGGGTCGCCACAGCCGAACTCCAGTCCACTAATGATTGGCAGTAGAGTTTCACGTGCTGGCTTGCCAGGCCTAACGCACAACCTTCAATGAAGGAACGCCCATTCACGCATGTCGGCACACAGAAGACGCTCTAACTGAGAATCGAACGGGCAATGTCTAACTGTGAGGCGACAACGCTACCGCAGCAAAGGCTAGTAAATCACAAGCTCATGCTATAAAAGTTGCAGAGGACTTTGATTTCTCATACTTCTTACTTTCAAAGTAAATATGTAAGAATGGGATTTGTAGCAAATACAGTTAAAAGGATTAGTGTGTTTTTTTAGACTCAAAGCTTGTAAAAGTAGTTCAGTCTGCATATTCCAAAAAGTTTGTAACATACCTGTCAACCAGTTGTGAAATAAATCTGGATAAAGCCAAAAATAATGGCATGACAAAGGCCCAAAAACAGGGACAGATTTTAATTATTGCTCTTATAAAAGCAATGTCTTTAGGCTTTTCCTGATTAGGGGTCACCAGAGCAGATCACCAGTCTGCAGATTGTTTGGCAGTGAAATTTTTATGGTGTTGGGTTGCCACCCTAGCGCCCAACCTTCTCAGAAGGCACACGCGCACACACACACACACGCACGCACGCACGCACACACACACACACTTGCATGTCTTTAAAACTCACTTGACCACAGGGAGAACATGCAAACTCCACACAGAAGGCACTCCAGCCAAGAATCGAACCAGAATACCTCTTGCTGTGAGGTGACATCACTAACCGCTGGACCACCGCAGCCGACAGTTAGCTAATTCTTGCTCTTATAAACTTAGAAATTCATTAGAATAACAGGCTTTGCATAACTATTCGTTTTCTGAAATGTATAAAGTATGATACTCCGATGTCTGTATTTATATAATGACTTCATTTCTCTCTGATTTGACAAAAATCCCACCAATTTTATGAAGAACAGACCAAAAATATGAGGCAAAAATCTAAACATTCTTTGAAAATCTGGGCAGTTGAGAGGTATGTTTGCAAGTCTACAGGTGATGAATGGAGCTTCAAGAACAAACCTGGTGAAGTAGCACTTCTGGTACAGAAGAGTAACCTTGATATTACTGAGACCTATTCTGTGTTGGAATAAATGCTTATTGTCCTTCATTCTAAATATAATTTGCGAGTAGAAGAGGTATCCATTTACAGCATTTATAGTTTGCATGCTACAAGCACAATTCAAGGACAATTCTTATATTAGCGATGCTGTTGTTCTACAGCTTAGTAATTTATGAGATCATAGACTTAAACTCTATATCAAAGTCTCAATGTTTTACAATGAGTACATTTCTACACAATGTAAACTGCATTTTTTCTTTAATGACTGATTTAGAAGCATTGCTAGTGCTCTGTATTAAACAGTCTTTTTCGGAGATTCTGTTATGCATAATTAATCTCTATAGAGCCTGGGGTAACTCAGTATATATCTAGTTCTGTGTAATCACAATAATACTTTCTTCAGCTCCTCAAGCAGGATTTACATTAGAAAACCAGGAACATACTCTAGCACTGTGGTGCAGGGGGCTGATTCCTGACAGGTTTGATTAGTGGTCCCAGGAGGGTGGTGAGGTGGGTGAAGGGGAGTTTACCTTCATTTGTGGGTATTGCACAAGGGCGAACACTGTGTCCAACCGACAGTTTGCGAAGTGTGCAAACGCCGAACGGAAAAAGGTCCGAATATGCAATGAGTGAATGCACATTGACATTTGCTCATTGCACATTCGGCTTTCTGGGGCGGATTGCCCTATAGTGGGGATTGGGAACTGGTCCCTTTCCCCACTGTAGTGCGATCTCAGAGTTAGAATATTAAAGTAGGTGAGGTTTGGGGGGTGCAGGTGGGCTTGCCCCCCTGCTTTAAACCTTACTACATTTTGTTTTCGACATTAATGTTCAAAAATCAGCGAATCTGCTTTTCGATTTGCTGATTTTCGAACATTAGGCACTGTTGCTGTTTTCACTTTCGTGGTTACGAGTTGTTCAAATGAGCATTCACACCACTGTGATTTGGCTTTGTAAAGGTAAACCATGTGAAAGGTAATGTTCTGCTCACCTCTCCCAGGGGTTGACGGAGGGGCTGCACATACTCAGGGGCACACTAGGCAGTGCTAACTTCCTGGTGGAATAACAAGAAAGCTCACTGCTTATTTGCATCATGGGAAGAGGCAGGATACTCAGAATAAATGCCAACCCTGGAAGTGAGGGGACAGTCACTGCTGTCATCCCACTTTACCCCCTTTCCCTATGCTTCAGCAGGTGTACGTGCTAGGAACAAGAAACACTAAAAAATAAGAAAACCTGTAACCCTCCTATAGTTGTCTTAATGATGGGCTCCCTCTCAATGGACCACAGCTCTTGTAATGTGGAACAAATGGGCTGATTGTCATTGGATAGGACTGATGATTGACACAAAGGTGGCACAAAGATGGCAAAAAAAAAAATAGACAGGACCTGGGCCACAGCTCATTAGCATAAATTAATAAGACAATTTTACGAGAATAAATTGGGACTTTTTCAAATATTTTCTTAGTACAGACTATCACAGGACTTTGCCATCTTCTAGCTTTATTTCTGTTTGTTTACCAGGATGTTATGACTAGGCAAATTGCCTCTTTTAAAGAAACAGAATAATGGGAATAAAGCCCCATGCATGCATGCATATATATATATATATATATATATATATATATATATATATATATATATATATATATATATATATATATATATATATATATATATAAATAACAATTAGCTAAACCTAACAGTCAAGGTATATAGTTGTAGCTATTAGAACTATTTAAATGTATATATATTTGCATGAATACCATTTTGATATTCAGTCTGCAGGCAGAAGAACAAATTAAGGTAAATTTATGGAGTGGAGAAGTGGAGGTGGTAACCTATATCAGAATAAATGCATTTAGAAAGATATCAGTATATTTCACTTTCATTTTTATTTATTTTATTTTTATTTATTTTACATTTGTTAACCGGGCTAGTCTAACTGGATATATTTCCATTTTCAGCAGAGGCCCGGGGAGAAAAGCTCCACATATAGACAAAAGAGGTATAACATGAGCAAAAAAATAACAGATTACACTCTGGTAGGACGTAGACAATGAACATAATTACCAAAAGAATAGGACTTTAAATTCCTAGACAATGTAAATAGCAACATGTTAAGGCTTATTACATCTTTTAAAACCAAGAAGAGAAAAGTGCAAGACCAAGGAAAAAGAAACAACGATAGATAGAGAGAGCAGATTTATAAAAGATATATAGTTTCTGGAAAAGAGTCATAGCCATATAGAGGAAAGATATAGGGGAGAGGTCCATATATGGTAGAGGAAGAGAGCTAAGGGAGAAAGCAGGAGGCACAAAAGAATAGGGAGAGAAAAAAAGAGGGTTAACTAAGGAAATTAACTTTCTAATCAGGATTAGAGCAGGGGCACATCCAGTGGCTTTTAAGGTAGATTCTAAGTTTTTGTTTAAACAGAACAGTAGATGCAATGGAAGTAAGTTTGGTAGGAAGTTGATTCCAGTGTTTACCAATGGAATTTGAGAAGAGGGAATCACCAGCTAGGTTATTAGATTTGGTTAAGGTGACTAGCAGTTTATTCGATGAGCGGAGTGAGTTCAGATTAGAATAAAGGGTTAAGAGGTTAGAAAGTACAGGTGTGTTATGAGGTTGGTAGAAAGCTCTTTGGACAAACGTGAGTTGGGAAAGAAGCAGCATGTTTGTCAGTTCAAGCCAGTTAAGTTGCTGCAGATTCAGACAGTGGTGAGTTCTGAAAGGCTTACCAGTAACAAATCTAACTATATTATTGTAAGTCGTAGACAGTTTGGAGAGATTGTTTTTCTTGAGGTTAGTATAGATTGGTGAGGCATAGAGAAGAGTGGAAATAAGGTGAGAGTGAGCAAGAGTAACTTTGGCTGGGGAGGTTAAGAAAGTTTTAATTCTATAGAGAGAGCCAAGTTTCCTGTTTACAGATTTAATGGTATTGTTGATATGACAGTCAAAGGAAAGATTGTTGTCGATCGTGACTCCTAGCAGTTTAGTAGTAGAGTCAGGTGATATAAGGGTTCCATTATTAGATAAGATAGTGAAGTCTAATGTAGGGGATCTGGTATTAGGCCTAAAAAGTAAGAGTTTGGTTTTTTTTGCATTTAGGAGGAGGCAACGTTTTAAGAACCAAGTTTCAACTTTGGAAAATACAGTTTGAGTATTAGTTTGAAGTTCAGAAATGGATTTAGCAGAGCAAATTAGTGTGGAGTCATCAGCGTATTGTATGCATGTAGCTTGGGGAATAGCTACTTGTAAGTCATTTATAAAGAGGGAGAAAAGAAGGGGTCCGAGAATAGAGCCTTGGGGTACCCCAAGTGAAATTGGGAGAAGAGATGAGAGTTTGTTATCCCAGAGGACGGGCTGTTTCCTGTTAGTGAGATAGGATCTAAACCAGTGGACAACCTTATATTCTAAGGATAGAGATTCGAGATTATTTAAGAGGAGAGAGTGGTTGACCATGTCAAAGACTTTGGACAGGTCAATAAAAAGAGCTGAAGACAGGATGTTATTATTGCGATTCTTGTTAATAAAGTCTGTAAAGGAGAGGAGAGTGGTAGTTGTGCTATGAAAAGGCCTAAAGCCATGTTGACAGTTAGAAAGAATGTTATTTGTTATTAAGTGGTTCATTAACTGATGGTGCACACATTTTTCCATGATTTTTGCAAGTGGGGACAAGAGAGCTATGGGCCTATAATTAGAATATTCATAGGAGTTACTTTATGTAAGGGTATGATGTGAGAGATTTTCCATATGTCAGGTATGGTTGCTTCATTTACACTTCTATTAATAAGGATGGATATGGGATAGGCTATTTCAGAGGCTGCTTTTTGAAGGAATTCAGATGGAAGCTGGTCTGCCGAGGGGGTACATGGTTTGAGTTTGTGGATACATTTCTGTATAAAGGTAGTGGAGATGGGTTGTAGCCTAAAGGTTGGTAGTTTGAGGGATGCAAGGTCAGGGATACTAGTGTTGTCACTAGAGAGATGGGAGGCCAAGGAATTAATAGTATCAATAAAGAAAGAGTTGAAAGTATTGGCAGTATCAAGGAGGAATTCTTTTCAGACCCGGAAGGGACGGGTGGTAGTCTGTCCAGGGTGAAGGAGTCTGTTTAGGGTTGACCAGAATTTTTGAGGGTTATTGTGTTTTGCTTGCTGGAGATTACTATAATAATTCTTTTTATCAGAGAAGATAGCTTTTTTGGTACTGTTTCTTAGGTGCCTAAAGGTCTGTTGGTCTATGGGAGATTTGCTGGTTCGCCATTTTTTCCAAGATTTGTTCCTAAGTAACATTTTTTGTCTTGTATCTTTAGATAGCCAGGGGGCAGGTTTAGATTTAATTCGGATGGAACGTTTTGGTGCGTGATTATCTAGAATTGTTAGGAATGTGGTGTTAAAGTATAGAACAGCTTCTTCAAGAGGAAGTGTCTTTAGTGGGTTCCAGTTGCAAGCATTTAGTTCAGTTTAGTTCAGTTTTAAATTGAATAGGGTTGAAGCATTTGAGATCACGTAGGGTCTTATACATAGGAGAATTGTTAGAGGCATTTTTTTGTCTTATAATATAGGTTAGATTGTGGTCACTAAAGTCATCAGGTAGCGTTCCGGACTGATAGTTTAGTTGAGGTTTGTTAATGAGAATCCAATCTAGAATACTTTCTTTGTTGTTAGGTTTGTTGATCCTAGTGGAGGTGTTTATTATCTGAGTAAAGCCATGGAGATTAATATGAGAAGTTGGGTTATTAGTGTTTATTGAGGACCAGTCAAGGTTGAGGTCTCCAAGTATTATACTTTCTTGTGGGTAGGTGGAAGTGATGCAACTGAGGATATTTTCTATGGAAGTAGAGTTATTTCCAGGAGGTAGATATATACAGATAATATAGATTGATTTTTTAGGGTTTAGTTGTAGCTTTGAGATAAGAAGTTCAGTATTGGTAATGTCCAGGTTATCATAGGGTACTAATGTTAAATTTAGTTCAGTTTTAAATAGTAGTGCCACTCCTCCGCCTTTTTTAGTTTTGCGGTCGAGTCTCAAGATATTGTAACCTGGAGGAATGATTTCATTATCTTGAGTATAGGGTTTTAACCAGGTTTCAGTTAAACAGAGAATATCAAAGGAGTGGTGTTCAAGAAGGGAGTGGAGATGGGTGATTTTGTTATTGACACTTCGGATATTAAGGTGCCCTATGAGTAGAGTATTTGCACTGGAGGTTTGTAGTTGAAGGGATGAGTTTAGTGTAGCAGGTATGGTGTCAGATGAAGTAGTTAAGGGCCCTGGGTTGGGGTGGATGTCCCCATCTGCCAAGGTAGAGTGGTTAAATTCCAGGTAAGCTTTGTTAGGAAAGTTTAGTAAGTATTTTAGTTTCCTAAACCAGAGATTTTGAATTTTAATGTGAGACAGCCTATGATATCTGGCTAGGAGATAGCTAGAGGTAGATGTAATGTTTAAATGAGTGAAGTTTAGGCTTTTAAAATCAGAGGCAGTATGTTTGGGAGAGTAGTTAAAGTGGTAGCTAGGATTTAATTCATAACAGGTCAGGAAGTAGGGTAGTGTGAGAGCAAGAGAAATAATGAGCATAAGTGTTAGTTTTAACAGGGTAGTTTCTGTTACAGAGGTCTTGGGTGGAGGTTTGTAAGTTTTAGTGGACATGTTGAGGTGAGAATGAAAGGAATAGATGAAGGGGCCTAGGCTAAGATTGTAGAATAAGTAAGAGAAGCTAGATGGAAGAGTCAGAGTATGTAATTAGCTTTGGGTGGGTAGGAGAGATAATTGAGGAGGGTAGAGTTGGGAGGGAGTTACAAATGAGGTAGGAGTCTAGGATAGGTGTAAATATAGAGTGGGTGGGGTATGTGAGGTATAAGGCTAAGGGCACGTGGGGTGGGTGGGATAAGGGGGTAGGGAGGGGAGCGAAGTGGGGCAGAAACAGTTAGAGAAGAGAGCGTAATTAATCAGCTAAGCAGGGAAGCTGAAACACTACGAGTTTCATATGCTACATAGTTTAAACAGTGAGTATAGGAGAGTTAGGTAAAGAGAGATGGAAAGGTGAAGGCAGTATGCAAGAATATAACAGGTACAAGGTATAAGTAAGAAAATGTATAGTTTACAGAGGGACACTGAGAGGGGTATTTGAGAGTAGGTAAGTAGAAATATTCAAGATACAGTCATTTGGTGAATCATAAGGTAGGGGGAATAGAGAAAGGAGGGCAATAGCCAGAAAGGTAATGGAAAGCCAGTGAGGAAACAGAAAAGGCAAGGCAAGTGGGACGTCACAGCAATAGTAAGGCTAGCAGACGAGGGGGACTTCAGGTCAACCAGGAGCGGGAGGGAGTAGTAATAATAGATAAAGGGGAAGAGGTAACTATTATAATGCAGGTAAGCAAGGGACAAACACAACCTAAGCTGGTGCCACGTGTGTGCTGCCCACCAGAGGACAAAACATAAAATAATTAAGCAAGATGGACATACAGCCAGTATAGGTGAGTTTAGAAATCAAAAACCATCACTCAAGAGGAGCTAGGGGTGCTTCCTGGGTGCCGACACAAATGGCCTGTTTTGTAGCTTCTGGGAGACAAGAGAGATAGGCCAGCAGGGAGGGAACACCCGATGAGGAGCACTAGGCTTTAATGCTGCAATACAAAAAAAAGAAAAGGAGGGTTAGGAAAACAAAAGGTAACAGAAAGAACAGAGGTGGTTAGCAATAGAGTGGGTAGAGAGGTACCAAAGTAAGAAGAGTATAGGTGTAAGAGAGAGAAAAAAATATTTCCAAGTCACAGTAACAGGTATTCCAAAGTAATAGTCATTACTAGCAGCAGCAGTTATAATGCATTAGCACTTGTTCATTCACTTTACAAGTATAAAGTAGATATATGTACATACAAGGTTTAGAGTCAGTGCAGTGTATTTCTAAACAGTAAAAAAAATGTAATAGGAGTTAACGCTGTAAAGAAATGTATTAGGAGTTAATGCTGTCCACCCTGTGCAGGGCATAACTAGAGGCGAGCAGCGTTTATAGTATTCCTACCTTTAAGATAAGAAACAACTTCTTAGCGACTGCGTTCAGTTGGCAAATCAAAAGCAAGCAACAATAGAACAACTGTTTACTTATTTCATGCTTATAGACCTTATAGCGACTAATAGCAGAATGAAATCAAGGAAAGGTACAACTAAACATTGTTAACAGTACACAAGGTGTAAGGCCTCTTAGCGACTGAATGCAGTAGCCAAAATCAAAGGCAAAAGTTAAACAGAACACCTCTTATAAGCATTTCGCTTTGAAAATATCTGGCGACTAAGTGCAGTAGCTGAAGCAAAGGTAAATTACCATAGAACCATACATACAGGACTCGTGGTGCAAGACCTCTTAGCGACTGAAGACAGTTGCTAAAATTAAAGGTAGATTACTGCAGAACAACACAGACAAAATTCTGGCTTTAGGAATCTCTAAATGCGGTAGCTATTGCTTTAGAACCACTAGCGACTACATGCAGTGGTTAAATCAAAGACAAACTGCCATAAAAAATAGCGTTTACAGTACGTAATTTGTCAGGACTTCAGCGACTGCATGATAACACACTATGTACAGGTTATGCTATAAAATAGAGAAAAATGCTTCAAACGCTGAGTTGAATTATGCACTTACAGGCAGCACACCACGCGGTCGACCAGGGGGAACCTGCAGTAAGCCAAACGGAGTTTAAAGATGGCGCCTCAGGGAGGGAGCCACTACATATAAGGTTCAAGGGGGTAGGGGGGAGGGGAGTCAGAAGGGAGAACCACTAAGCATGAAGGGTTTAGGATAGGTGCGGGAGGCAAGAGTACAGGGAAACAGTTAGAGAAGAGAGCGTAATCAATCAGCTAAGCAGGGAAGCTGAAACACTACGAGTTTCATATGCTACGTAGTTTAAACAGTGAGTATAGGAGAGTTAGGTAAAGAGAGATGGAAAGGTGAAGGCAGTATGCAAGAATATAACAGGTACAAGGTATAAGTAAGAAAATGTACAGTTTACAGAGGGACACTGAGAGGGGTATTTGAGAGTAGGTAAGTAGAAATATTCAAGATACAGTCGTTTGGTGAATCATAAGGTAGGGGGAATAGAGAAAGGAGTGCAATAGCCAGAAAGGTAATGGAGAGTGTATGTGTATAGTTGGCATATTTGTGTGTGAGTATATATTTTAAAATAGGATTCAAAGAAATGCTTACAGCTCACACTAATTGTGCAATGTGGGTTGGTCAATTAGTGCAACAGTGAGAATATGATTCAGACTCTTATAGCTCACACTAATTGTGCAATGTGGTTTGGTTATTTAGTGCAACAATACAAATGTGATTCAGACTCTTTTGGCCATAATGAAAAAGACCTCCTTATCAGGTCATTATGATGTCTTTGAATTGAACACTACTGTTGTCATAATAGTGTTCTCTCCAGCAGCCCATGCATTGTGTAGCAAAAGCACTCCTTATGCATACTTTCAGACCCCCATACACTCACAAACTGACAGACACACACACACACACACACACACACACACACACACACACACACACACACACACACACACACACACACACACACACACACACACACACACACAGTCTCTTGATTCCTTAGTTAACATCATAGTGCAACCTCATAGGCAGGCAAACATGCATTCATACAGCCTCAATCATGTCCCTACAGACCTGCACACAGATGTCCACACATGTATACAGAAACTAACATCCCCCCATGTCTTGTCTAAGCTTATCTGTTCCATGAGTTTCCCAATAGGAGTAAATGAGTGAGTGCCATGTTTGGAAAGCAATCACTTTTTGCTCTTAGAATCAAATTTTACTTTGCTGGGTGCTTTGCTCGGCTGAGCAAATGGGAAGCAGCAGTCATTTCCAGGGGAAATCACATGGCTAATTAGCATTAGCCACTTCCCTAGACTGCTTTATTAGCATATAGCTTCACCTGTAAGAGTACTCTCCACTCTGGTGTCTCTGTAAGGTGTAAATCTCAGTGGTAAGGCAGCCTCAGAATTGGAAAAGTTAAGCACAATGTGAAAACCTTTGAAACCTTCAGAGGTAAGGCTTCTACATTGCACTAGGCCCATCTGAAGCCATTGTGTTTTTTTTGTTCTTGATGAGCAACACTAGGACTCTGTGATGAGCCCTTTGTGGTTTACCTTCTACCACGTATGCAGCATAATGACCATTAAAAACATATTAAGCTGAAGGTAAAGAAGTGGACAATTCAACCACAGCAAAGATGTCAGTATTTAATATGTAACATTCCATTTGATTTTTAACAAATGACAATGGACTACAATTAACCATAGTTTTACATTATCTTCAACCAGTTTCTGCAAGACCATAAGTTAAATCTAAAGAGCGAGAAGATAGGCCTCTCTTGGGATGCAGTATCCTCAATCTGATGAAGAAGGGCTTACAGTTTTCCATTTCCACACAACTAGAAACACTTGTTCATGCTGGAATTCAGCTAGTAATATAGGAATAAGCTTAAAAAAAACAACAACCAATTTAAGAAGATGTTTCTCTAGCATCTGTCATGCATTTCTGCATTTAAGGTGATAAATATAAAATGAGTCCATGGGAAAAATAAGCAAAAAAAAAATATAAAGGGGGGGGGGGGGGCTTTTCGATCTCACGTTACTATAGCATCACTACTTCTGGTATAGGGCAATTAGTTTCTTTGAGGTTTTACAACAAAGAGCATTATATGAATATGTTTAGTCACTATAGCTATTTTACTGACATCAGACTCCTTGCTGTCAAGGTGTGATCAAAACTGAATTCACTCCATCAGTCTCATCAAAGGTGAATTGGGCATAAAACAACTCAACATTTTTTGTTGTTGTCTACCCACATACTGCCATGCAGGGGGATGTTCCTATTAACCTCAAATTATATAATAACCTTTCAGCCTGCTTAAGCATGCATGCTGAATTTCAGAAGTCTCCATCACAACTTGGTTTTATATACAATATTTTTGAAGAAACCTGTACAACAGACTCACAGATGTGATTTAATCCTGTCTTATCTGATCTGAGAGCCCTGATGAGGTGAGAAGGCAATATTTCACCATCTGTTCTAGAATACCAAAACATGAAGTTAATGAAATTCTTGTGGTCAAGATGCAAATGCTGAATGAAAAAGTAAGACTGTCACCAAGGTGACTGCAGCTTTGAGTAACATAAGATCGGTATTTCTTCTACTCTCAGACAGATCTAGACTTATTTAAATTCTGTGTGTCAGGGAAATATTCTTTTTTAATATTTGCTCATATGAGCTCCATGACAAATTCCAGTAGCAGCATCAGTAGACTGTAAACATAGTGTTTCATTAAAATATGCGGATTGTTCCGGAAATATCAAAAGTAATGTTTCTAAAAACACCCCATTTCCAGAAAGTGCTAACTAGATAGCAGGAGCTGTATGCAGCCATCGTTCTCCAGTGATCACCTTGTTTTCCTTACGTTCTTTGTCTCTTTTCCTGATGACCACTGGACCTTTGAGCTCCCTCATTTGTATTGTGCCTATTACTTTCTTTATACTGGTTATCACTAGTACAAGGGCAAAAGATGACCAGTGTGGCAGTTATCCAGGCAGCCATGGAAGGGGTCCAGTTTCACCTCAGAATTCAGGCTGAAGTGAGCACTCCTGTCACCATATGCATCTGATTCATTCCCCTTGCTTGTACATCCATCCATCAACAAGTTATGAGGATTACCATCACTGTCTTTGGATTGCCAAGCCCACATCCCTGATCCTGGCCATTTTAATGTAATGGAATTGAGTTTTCTTGATGGGAATTGGCTAAATGGAAACACTGCCCTTTCTTCCCAGAATGGGTGACCCCCTGCTAGCTGCTCATTCTCATACCCCTCCTCCCACCATCTGTTCCAGCACCCTCACTAGTCAAGTTCAGGTTGCCAGGTGACTCCTATTTCCTCCCCCCAGCTGACCCACTTGAGCCACTAGCTGTTGACCTCTGGTTGCCCTTGTTGTAGTCAGGGCTTTATCCTTATATATCATAACCACATACATTAATATTGTCTTGTATCATTGCAGTAGTATTATGTCCATCATTGTTTAGCCTTGTTAACAGCATAAACATTTTTCATTTCTATGCATGAAAATTAAGTTACCAGAGACAAGCAGTCCTCTCTGAAACCCTTCATACAAGGTCCTGGCGTCATCGTAGTAGTAAGACATGGGTGTGTCATCATTTATTAACGCTGATCTTCGGGCACTTCCCTGAAAATGTCAGAGATGAAAAAGTTACTGTTGTGTTTTACTGCACTGTGCATTAAACTAGGTTATTTAATATGTTATAACTGACAAAACTGGTTTCTATTTCCTCACCTGATGCACACTTTGCCTTAGATACAGATAAATTATGGTGCTACTCTTTGTTTAACTGTAAGTGTGCATTTTTTTGGTCAGCCTAGAAAGCTTTTGTATATCAGCTAGCCTGTTTACTCCCCTTTAGTGATATTTGCTACTGTCATTGAACTTCATATGTATATCAAGGTGGTAAAATGCATACATACCTGTTGTCCTACATCTTATTATGTATCCGCCATACACCAGAAGGGTTAAAATAGTAGAGTTTCATACAGTTACTCCAATAACTGTATTTATTAAGAAGGGTTATTTTGCATCAGTGAAACTATTGCTGGCTCAGGCTCATTACATGTTACAATATTTATTAAATGCAAATAGCAGTTAGTCAGTGCAGGTTGGGGCCAACATGAAATTCTTCTGTGGGCATTGTCACTTGAATTACTGTGGTTTGTTACAAATATTAACAAAGGGGGCTATTCAGAAACACATAATACTTAAAATGCCATTTTCCATGACTGGATAGATCTGCATCAAACATACATATTGTATTTTTTACCAGACTTGTACTACAGCTGCATAAGTAGCCATGTTAGCTCGATCTGTGAAAGTTGTTAAATACTGGTTCTCAGAAATTAACACTTCACATGAACAGTGTGGACTTCTGAATGCCCCCTGGATGTTGCACTATGAGAAACAGAGATGGTGCTGCCAAGCTTAGCCAGTCAATGGGAAACTCAGGACACCAGTCTGAGGTGGAAATGTGTTATTATTCTTATCACTCTAGGTTACATAGAGTCATGGTTTATATGCCTCAATGCCAAGCACCATAGATGCCAACAAAATACAAATATAAACTAAACACGTGAACTTAGAAAAAATGTATTGATTTACTATTATGAGGTGACCTTAGCCTCAGCTGGTGAGCACACCAAGGCACCTTATTCAACTTTACTGTTAACCCCATTAGTCACAATTCCCATTGTCAGCTTCATTGTTACCCCCATTACTCACAATTCCCATTGCCAGCTTCATTGTTACCTCCATTAGTCACAATTCCCATTGTCAGTGTGACAAAAGAAGATCCTGCCAGCATAGCTAGCTGGAATTTTGTAAATAATTATAGGTCATTGGTGAATATAAAAATGATTTATATAAGATGCTTTTGTTACAAATGTATTAGAACTGTATGTCACGTGTATATCAAACTGCTCTGTACAGTTGTTTGTGCTAAAAAGGTATTTTGTAAAGTGCTTGTGCTTAAAATGTATCCACAGTGTGCCCTACCGGAAGAGAACAGAAATATGCCTGCACTATTGTAACTGTTTAAATGTACTGTATATGTCGACAGAGAAAACTGAAGGGTTAACTTCAGTCCAGCAAACCTTAGGAAAAATAGATGAAAATAAATTACTTCATAGCCCATGCAATAAAGAGGCTGTCTCTCAAGTTTTCAATGCAGCTAGAGACACAAAGTCTGTACTAAGAATCTTTCTTTATTGTCCTTTGAACTAATTGCTACTTTTGAAGCATGAAGTAATGCAATTGTTTTATGGCTTACAACATCTGGCAAAGATCTGAGGAAAAGCCCTTGTCTGTATTCTGTATATTTTTACAGGTACATGCTAAATGTTGCCATCTTCTAGCAATGGGGGTTTTGGCCTGGGAACTAGAAGTCAGCTGACAAGAAATGATGTCATTCTGCAAGCTATACCAGCAGTAATATTTTAGATATTAATTTGAAAAGTCTTTTAGTGAGACAGAGCATTTTGCATTATGTCTTGGACCTGACAGCAACAATAAGAACCATTCACCAGATCTGCCTTGCTCCAATGAAGTAAGTTTCTAGGGAACAGTATAACTCTCTTACCTAAAGTGAAGAATATAGTGAAGCTTAGATTAGATTTTTTTTTTCTATTTGTGTGAACCTGTACTGCAATGTTATTTTAAATGCTTCCTGTGGTTTTGAACTCTGGTATCACTGTGAATATATATTTAGTATTGTCTTGTTTTTTTATTATTTATTATTAAATATATTTAAACCTTTCATTGTGGCTGGTCTGTGTAGAGATATTTAAGTTTTGAGAGTACTTGCATATTTATTTGGTGACACTGTGTGGGCCACTCCTAATAGCCTTGCTCTTGGTCAAACTACCATTTGTATTAGTATTAATGTTAAACAGTAAGATTTGATAACGTTTGTTAAAGGCCTTAAAGTAGCTGATAAGGAGTGATTGGTGGCAGTGGAAACTACCTTATAGTCTGGGCAGAAGGAGGAATAGCTAGTAAACCTGTGCCATCCTTTCCCAGGTTTGTGTGTGTAAATCAAACCTCAAAGAGTGCGTGTGTCAGCTACTTGGGCAGAGACACGAAGCACTGGTTGGACAAAGAGGGTCCTGGAGGTCTTGGGTTGGCCACTCAGCTAAGATCTCAACTCTATAGCTGTGCCAGTGGTAAGTCTTATTGGGGACTGACTGTGGTCTCTGTGTGCTCTTAAGGGAAATTGCACTTGATGCAGATAGCTGTATCTGGAAATACTGTGCATGTACCTGTTATCTTCCCAGTGAAAGCCCCCACACAGGTGCCAATGGTGAGGACTGAGGCTCCTTGATTACTGGGCCATTGGAGGGTTATTGCATTTGGTGGCAGTGATGGGATCACCACATCACATATTGGGATTCAGTGGTGGGGATATTGAACTCTTGTAGCCTGTAAACAGTGGTCACTAAAGAAGGGGTTTGTACTCCCAAGCAGCCACATGGTAGACATTCAGAGTTTCATAGCACAATAGTTTTATTTATTTTTTGTTAGCTTAGTTAGTTAGAGAGAGCAGGCAAGGATGTCAGCAGAGGATTATGGCAAGCTGACAAGGAGCCAGTTGGCTGAGATGTACCAAGCCATAGGACTAGTGCATGCCAACATGACTAAAGTGGAAATGATTGTAGCCTTAGTCAGAGCTGCATCACAGACCAGCAACCAGGAAGATAGCCAGACTGGCAGTGGGGATGAACAACTCTCAGAAAATGGACATTCGACTTTGCCTCAGAGGACTTAAAAATCCATTTGGAGTTAGAGGCTTGAACTGGAGGCCAAACATTTGGAAATAGAGTCATTTAGAGGCTAAAGAAAATGAGAAACTGCAGCATTTAGAGGCTGAAGAAAAGGAGAAACAGAAACAAACAGAATTTGAATCAGCTGAGAGACTGAGATTTCTGGAAGGTAAAGAAAATGAGAGGCAGGCAACATGAAAAGGAAATGCCGACTCTTCGCCAAAGTCATGGAGGTAACAGGGAAGGGAGTAACTGAACCCCAGAAGCAATAAAGGTCAGTAAATTTCTTCCACACTTTAGGAGGATGATAATTTTGATAGTTTTATTCATACATTTGAAAGGGTATGTAAACAGTATAATGTTGACCAAGAGCTCTGATTACATTTCCTGACCCCCTTACTCCATGGTAAAGCTGTAACTGCTGTTTCCAAATTGTCAAATACTGATTGCTTAAATTATAATACAGCTAAACTTGTTTATTAGACTGTTTTAATTTAACACCTGAAGCTTATAGAAAAAAGTTTTGTGTGCACAGGCACAAGGCAGATGAAAGTGTGTGTGCATATATTTCTGAGGTAAGCACTTATTTTCATATGTGGGTGAGTGGGTGGGTGTCAGGTCATTACTTTTGAAGGGCTGGCAGATGTTTTGGTAAGGGAACAAGCCCTTAGCACTTTGCCTGAGAATGCAACACTGCAGATGAGTTGGGGAAAAAGGAGACTTTCAACTAGCAAGCAGGGCATCAGGAAAGGGATACCCAGTTCTGCACATGGGTCTAAGGGAACCCATGGTAGGCAGATTAAACCACCCCAACAGAGCCTGCCTGTAACAGGGGAAGCCACTAATTCAGGTACAAGGCCAGGATCAAGGGTTAAATATTTTAAATGTAATCAGTGGGGCTATGTAGCATATAGATGTCCACAGAGGCAAGGTGGGGAACAAAAAGTAGGGGAACCAGCAAGTGGGGATGACAGAATGCCAGTGGCAAGTTGTCTGGAGACAACAAGGGTACCAAACTACCACAAAAGTTTATATCCTATCTTAGTAGATGGGAAGCAGGCCACTGCTAAGAGTGACACAGCCTCTGACCTAATCATTGTGAAGCCTGCAATGGTTAAAGAGGAGCACTACGTACTTGGGCAGCCTACTCCAGTCAGAGCTTTAGGAGGGATGCCATTCCAACTACCTTTGGCTAGGGTTCACCTTGACTGGGAGAGTGGAAAAGGAAGCAAGCAAGAAGGTGTGTTTGAACACAGCAGTTGGTAGTGCCCAGAGCCTACCATTTGGCACTTCGAGCCTACCATCTGGCACTTCTAACCATAGCCCATGATATTCCCTTTGCAGGTCATATAGGCATAAAGCATATGAAGAGACACATTATGCAGAACTTTTACTGGCCTGGGATTTCCAGAGATGTAACAGGGTACTGCAGGACATGTGAGCAGTGCCACAAAGTGGACAAGGCAGGAGACAAGGTCAAAGCTCCTTTGATGCCTTTGTCTGTGATTGAGGAGCCATTTCAGAGGGTAGCTATGAATATTGTGGGATCTCTGAGTACCCCAAGTTTCACAGGGAAAAAGTATATCCTAGTGGTAGTAGATTAGGCTACCAGATACCCTGAGGTGGTGGCTCTGTACTACACTGAGACAGAAAAGGTGTCAAATGATTTGTTAGAGATTTTCAGCCGGGTAGGTTTCCCAAAAGAAATAATGACTGACTGAGGTGCCAGTTTCATGTCAGACCTGCTGGTGTGTCTGTGGAAGTACTGTGGGGTGAAGCACCTAAAGACCACCTCTTACCATCCCCAGACTAATGGTCTTGTTGAGAGGTTAAACTCTACACTCACGTCCATGCACAGGCATTTGAAGACCAGTTTAAGAGGGACTGGGACAACTATTTGCCCCATCTGTTGTTTTCTTACAGAAAGGTGCAGCAGGAATCCACAGGTTTTTCACCCTTTTAGTTGCTCTATGAGTATAGAGTGAGGGGACATTTAGAATTGATTCAAGATGAGTGGGAGGATGAGTGTGAATCCCACAAGGATTCTGTTGTGGCATATGTTCTAAACCTCAGGACAAGGCTCAGGGAACTCGTGGGTTTTGCCCAGGAGAACCTGGCAGAAGCCCAACAACAGAAAAAGATCTGGTATGACAGGAATGCATGAGCTAGAGGATATGCTGTGGGGCAGCAGGTAATGGTTCTCATTCCTTTCAGACACAACAAGCTGCAGGCAGCTTGGGAATGACCCTTCAAGGTTGTAAGGAAGGTCAGTGATGTTAACTACATGGTAGAACTGCTAGGCAGGAGGCAGGGGCACAAGCTGTACCATGTTAACATGATGAAACCTTATCATGATAGGGAGGCCCTTGTGCTAAGTATTTGCAGTACAAGGCAGGAGGAGTCTGTGGGGGATATATGACTACAGAGGGCCAGCCAGCAAAATTCCAAATTACTATGATGGAGCCTAAGACTGCAGGCATATGATAGGACAGTGCAGCACTGTACTGGGGTCAGCAATGCAAAGGCTGCTGGACTCTCAAGACAGGGAATGGGGTAATGTATTCCCAGATAGGCTTACTCCTCTCAAGCAACATTTCTCAAGGGTCACATGAAACATTAGCTTGAGTCTTTGGGGGAGAAATGTCATAAAAGGAGATTCTGGCAGCCCAGTTAGCTGGAATTTTGTAAGTGGTTATGTGTCATTTGTGAATGTCAGCATGCTCATGTAAGATGCTTTTGTTACAGATGTATTAGAACTGTATGTCATATTGTACAGATGTGTGCTGAGGAGATATTTTGTTAAAGTACTGAGCAGAAATGTATATGCAGTATTTTAACTGTTTAGATGTATGTATTTTAACAGGAGAGACTGAAGGACTGGAGATTAACTTGCAAAAGTTCAGAAGAATGGTTGAAGTGGCGTTACTTTATGGCTGGGCCATAAACAAAAGAGATGTTATCCTTCAGTTTCATTGCAACAGGAGACATAATCTAGAACTAGAAGTTCTTTTGTATTGTCTTTAAATGTGGAGGAATGTAAATTATTTTACAACTTCTGCCATTTGCCAAAAGATCTGAGGTCTATGTGTTTTCACAGGTGGATTCTAAATGCTACCAGCTGCAGTGGGGGATTTCACTTGGGATAGTCAAATGACAGCAAGTGATGTCATGCTGCTAGCTACCCCACCAGTAATATTTGAAATATTAATTTAAGAAGTCTCTGAGAGAGAGAGAGACTGCGGATTCTGTATTTCGTCTTTGACCTGAGAAGAAGATGCATTCAACACACATATGACTTGCCTTATTCTGTAACTAAGTTAACTAGGGTACAGTAATTTCTCTTAGATTCAGTCAGGAATATAGTAAAGAATAGTTTAGATGTTTTATGTATTTATGTGAGACTGTCCTGCAATGTTGTTTTAAGTATTTCCTGTGATTTTGAACTCCATATTTATTTTGTGACACTGTGGGCCACTCCTAATAGCCTTGCTCTTGGTCAGACTACCAGTTGGATTAATAGTAAAATTACACAGTAAGATTGGACACCCTTTGTTAAGGACCTTAGAGTAGCTGATAAGGAGTGCCTGGCGGTAGTTAAAATTGCCTTATAGTCTGGGCAGAAGGGGCCATAGGTAGTAAACCTGTGCCAGCCTTTCCCAGATGAGTGTGTGTGTGTGTGTGTGTGTGTGTGTGTGTGTGTGTGTGTGTGTGTGTGTGTATAAATCAAATCTCAAAGAGTGTGTCTGTCAGCTACTTGGGTAGGGACACAAAGCACTGGTTTGATAGAGAGGGTGCTGGAGGTCTTGGCTTGGCCACTCAACTGAAACCTCAGCTCTATATTTGTGAATGTGGGGAGTCTTACTGGGAATCTGGAGAAAGAGGGAGAAACCAGCCCCAGACTGACTGTGGTCTCAATGCAAGGGAAATTGCACTGTACTGTGTGTGTACTTGCCATCCTCCCAATGTACGTCCCTCACTGCTGCTAGAGGTGAGGGTTGAGGCTGCTTGATTACTGGGCCAGTGTTGGTGTGACACAATGTAGATGAAAAAAGTAGCCTGAAATTTTCATGTTGCCCTTAAATTTTCATACAATTACATGGATAAAAGCAATTGTAGCCTGAAATGTTTTATATTGTCCTTAAAATTTCCTATAATTACATAGATAAATGCATTGCTTTACTGGCTGGAAATCAAAATACATATAATATGTTAATGTATTGTTCAGTACAACATCGATTTTCCTCAGAGGGGAATATTTTCTCCAGTAAAATTGTTTGGAAAGGTGTTTCATGTTAACTGCAGTGCATATGTAGTTCCTATCACTTTACTGGCCAAATAACACTGGGAATACTAACCAGCTGTAAAAACCTCAGAAGTGTGTTGTCTGGCCGGGTTTATATCACAACATCAAACGACCAAAATATTGAATCACACAACATCAAACACTTAACATTGAATGCTAATAAACTCAAAAGCTCAAAATTACGAAATCGGAAACCCCGGACTCACATAGTTGGCCCTCGCAAAGTTACACACCCTGACATCACTGAGAAATGTTTAATGTGAAAAACGTCTGCTACGAACCACTGTTTTATAGCAGGATAAGCTTTAACAAGATACTATCACACAAAAAGTCATACACATAGTAGCAAATGTTCTCATTAAATTGCATAGTAGCATTAATATATCCTGTAATTACGAATTATAAATGTAAGGCGGAATGTTACATGTGAATATATTACCTCCACTGTGGTGCGATCTCGGAGTTGGTATATTTAAGTAGGGGGACATAAGAAATAGTTTGTAGTGTTTGTGTCTTTCATGTTGTGTACTGGAAGACGATTACACTGGTAAAGCATACCAAATCATGTAAATACTTCATTTTTTGTACATTGTGTGTGTATATAGTGCAGTAATCTTTGTGTGCTACTATGCTGGTTTTGTTTTTACTATTTACTTTCCATTAGGCAGTAGAGTACTTCATGTACATGTTTGTAGGGTACTTGCATTAGGTGGCTGGGTTGTGTTTTGACAGTTAAGGAGGTGTGTTTTGTTTGTTACAGTTAGGTTTCAGGTTGCACGGGTGAGCAGATGGCCAAGTGTTGCTATTCGTAGATTCCATTTTAGAAAATTTGAGCTTTCAAGTTTATTACCGTTCAATGTTGTGTGCTTCGATATTTTAGTCGTTTGATGTTGTGATATAAACCCATCTGGCCTATATCATGTAGCCAGAGACAGATTCCCTTCTGAAACACAATATTTAAAAAGAAAACAAAATTGTTGGACCTTTATAATCTGAGGCAGGGAAAATGGATATAAAAGAATTACAAGGTACTGAATACTTTCTGGTCACCAAACCACATCTAAGTGATATTCTAGTAAGGGAAATAATTGTGATAAGAAACTCTTTTGGAGGAAAGAGTTCACAGTTACTCACACAGCAGTCAATGTAGTGCGATTGTCTAACCTACACTCCTCAGAGCTATGGAATGCCACAAATCTGCCATCTTATACACATTCTTACATTCCTGAGTATTTTCTGAAAATCAAGTTAAAGAACATAAGCCAAACAAATATAAATATCTTCTGAACAGTAAATACAATTTAAAGCTGCAAACAACAGTGTGTTCAGCATATAGTCTTCTTTACAGTATGTAAGGACTGTGAGTGCATTAACTTCTATCAATATTGTAACAGAATAATATTGAAAATTTCACAGCTTTTCATAACATGGAAAATGCATAACCTAGACAATAGCATCAGCAGCAATATGTTCAAGAGACATGAGCTTTTACATTAAGAGAGCAAGAAAATCCTTTCTGAATGCTTATTTATTGAAATATTTATAGCACAATGATCAGTCTTCTCCAACATCATGTTTCACCTGATTTTATACTATAATTTGATGGCTGACTTTGGAAATATTAATATGCTCCTGGAAATTTTGCACATTTTCATTAATTACTAGAAAGATAACTAGCAATAGCTCCAGTGCAATGCATTTACTCATGGGCAGTGACATGTATTTGTTTGTCTCCTTCCATATCAGTTCACACTATGCTTCTAACCAACATGCAATTCACTCAGTTATGAAAATAAATATTTGGCATACACTGGTTAATATCTGTACTGCACTGCAACGTACATTAACAACATCACTATCATTTTGTGTGTTAGAGTTTGCTTTGCATATGCTGTCTATTAATTAATAAGTCACTTATTCAAGGAATCCAGCCTCTAAAATATCCAGACACCATTACAAGCTAGGATATGAAAAGGGACTATACAAAAAAGGTGTATAGGGTGAATGTTATGCAGTAGTTATATTGTTGCTTTGCCTTTGATCTAGTGAACTTTGGAATGAAGATATAATTTGTTAATGTATGTATGAGCTTCTATAGAACAACTGTACAAGAAAATAGACAAGTGAATTATGCATTACTGTGTACCACTTTATAAGCTGTGTAGGCTATACCATATCATGTTTTTATATTGCCTTGTAGTTCCATTCTGTGAACACAAGCTATAGCTAAAAGGATTCATGTACCTTGTCCATACCACTCAAACTCTGTGCTTAATAATTTTTGACAAAGACAAAAATAATGGGGGTTGGGAACAAAGGCCCCAAATCAGGAATAATTGTAAATATTACCCTAATTCACTTAAAAAGTTGATATAACAACATGTTTTGCATCTAGAACATGCATTTTCTGAATAATAAAATGTTAAACACTAATGTCTGGCACTATTGACTGACTGTAATCCTAAGTGATTTGTTATAAAAGTGAAAAATTTATGACGGACTTGACAAAAATGTAAGGCAAAGTCAGGGACATTTAAAAGATAAAGAAAAGTCACCCCCATTATCAGAGAACAATTGTAAGAAGCCAGTACATAAAATATAACAATGCTTCACTTTTTCTGTGAATTAAACTCTAATTATTTATGCATGTAACAGCCATAAACAATGATATTCGTTTAATGTATATTAGATTCAGATGAGAGAACTATTTCTTTCCACCAGTCAATAGTTAGGTTGGCATTAGCAGCAATGAAACAGGTACTCATTGCAACGTCTTTTGTACATGATACAGAGACACACACACACACACACACACACACACACACACACACACACACACACACACACACACACACACACACGAAATATGAGTTTAAATGTATGAAGTAGTAAGTTATGGTTTAAAAATATAATTCAAGATCAATACCCAATCTAGAGATTCAGCAATAAACCAGTGAACCTTAGTTAATAGCTCGGGTCTATATTAAATTAGCGAACGCTCAGAAAAGCGACTGCTAATTCATCGACCCCTTTTAAGCGAAAGCCAGAACAGCAATTTTTTTCCCTGGGAAAAAATTCACTGTTCCGAGAAACACACACACAACACAAGCACACCAAAAAAACAGCAATCCACACACATACACTTAAAATCCTACATCTACCCTACACTAAACTGTACATACACTACTATCTATCCCCTTCCCTTAACCCAAACCCTAACCCTAAGGTCCGTCACTATTGCACACTCACCTGACCCACGCCCTAACCCTAACTCACCTACCCCACCTTAACCCTAATGTCTGTCACTATCGCACACTCACCTCACCCGCGCCCTAACCCTAACTCACTTAACGTGTGCCCTAACCCTAACGTCCTCACAATCACACACTTACCTGAACCCGACATGTAACTTTCCACCACAGTGCTGAAAATAGTGAAGCCACAGAAACGGCCAACCAAATTCTTTCCCTAGGAAAAAATTTGATGTTCTGCAGCTTCGCTATTTTCAGCGTTCGCTGTTTTAGGGTTGATATTAGAACATTCGAAGTTTTAAAACTTTGATGTTCTAATATAGACCCAATAGCTCATGTGATTGGTGGTTGTCTTCTGCACCAGTACAGAGAAATGATAAACATTCTGTTCTAAAACTTTTGAGACTTCACATGTTTAGTATGTTTCAAAAGAAACTGATTCTAGGCAGCTTGTCCCAGCACTAGAGATGCATTGGAATATTGATTATTTCATATTCCAACAAAGCTCTTTGGGTGGGATTCCATCAAGTTTCGGAGAAGTGGAGGAGGGGACATCTACCATCCTACTCTTGCAACCCTGAATCTGCTTTTTCTCCCTGTCCCTGTGATTCTAGTCATCCTGGGGGTCAGGGTATGCCAAATTTAATACCTGACAACACAGAAATACTGAATGCCCATGATTTCCTATGAGTGGATAATAACATTCAAAGACATATTATGCTGATGAACGTTATTTCCCATTCTTAGCATAGGATGAACCTATTAGAGGACTTGGATTTAGTTAGTGCTACAGTCTCACCTGCATGACAGTTCAGAGTCTACCTGCAGTACCAGAGTTGCTAAACAGATGGAGCTGCACAGCCATGACACCATTCTGCACAGCAGCACCATCTGTAGGCTAGATAGGAAAATGCAGGCATGACAGCTAGCATGGCCACCATGCCTGCATTCTCTCCATCCATGGCAGGGAGGGTCATAGATGACCACTAGTCCACCCTACATAACTGTCAACTGTTCATGATTTTGACTCAAATTTTAGCTCTGTCCCACCTAATCCCTCTTAAAACTGGTGACATTTGGAGAAAAGTTGATTAATTAAGCAATAACCAACAAGTGGGTGTGGGTATATTAAAGATTTACCTACAGTTGGCAAGGTTTA
Organism: Protopterus annectens; assembly: GCF_019279795.1. NCBI lineage: Eukaryota > Metazoa > Chordata > Ceratodontiformes > Protopteridae > Protopterus > Protopterus annectens. The sequence continues at coordinate 130,365,058 of NC_056748.1, read as the reverse complement.
TCCTCGTGATTAAACAAAGCCAACCGTGGGTAAATCCTCATACACCCACACCCACGAGTCAGTTATTGCTATTATACAATGGCATTATATAAGGAAGAAATTGCTTATTTTCCTTAAATAATATCTTTATATAATGGCACAGCAGTGTTCCTCCATGTTGTTTTCTCATTCTTTTGTGTTTGTTGATGTACTGCGCATGCACATGGGACTTGTGTTCCCATGCTTGCACAGTACAACAGTGCTGCTGAAAACAAGCAATGGAGACAGGAAGATCTCCATTGCTTTTTTTTTTTGAAAAAACAAAAAATAACCCCAAAACTATAAAATCCGGACAGTTTAGAGGTATGAGAGAGGCAGGGCAAAAATACAAGGAAAATCAGGTATGTTTCTTTAGTTTTGAAGAATGCATCTGATTTTCCTTGTATTTGCACTGTCCTCCGTACATACCTCTTGACCTCTTAGCTCAAGAAATGTCACATGACCTTAAATAAAGGGGGACAAAGGTCCCTATTATAAATGTTGCTCTTAAACTTAGAAAGCTGCTAGAATAACAGGATGTGTGCTGTCGTGCATTGCCAAAAGGATATGAATTAAACTGAAATGCATTATCATAATTTCGTGACTTCACCCCTCAGTGATTTGTTGTCAGAAAATAAATTACAAATGTTATGAGGGACAGACCTAAAATATGAGGCAAAATTCAGGACTTTGTGAAAATCTGGACACTTGCAATGTATACTTCCATAGCATATACTAACAGAAGAAAGTCTGATGCGACCAGACTTTTTTCCATTTGGTGTATGCTCAATTTACATTGGGCAAACTGGTTGGGCTGACCAATCAGAGTGCATGTTTTTTAATACTAATGAGTTGTTGTTGTTATTCTGTTATTCTAAAAACTGCCCCTAAATATTTCTGGATTTGTCCCTGATTTTGTTGAGATTTGTCCATGATTCATTGAGAGTTATGACACCAGGAATTTTCTGCTGTTCTTACTGTAGATTTATGTAACAGTCATACTCAATGAAATTGAGGCAGAGCTCACACACCACTCAGCTGCACACGGTGCTGTCATTTTCCCTTCCTCCATGGATTCCACTCAGTGCAATACAGTACGAACTCACCTCTGTCATGGAACTTGTTACTGCAGGTAGTCTGACTTCTTAGCAGGAACTGCCTGTAGTACCAGATCTCACATAGAGGTGGAGCTATAGCATTAATGAAGCAGCCTTTGACTTCACTGGGCTAATCCACTGCTTTGGAGTTGTACAGAGATGATTTCATCAATGTAAAGCTTTCAAGTATTTTTGGTAGAGCAAGCCAGAGTCTTCTTTTGGAAATAGATGTTGGACTATGGCTGTCCCCTTTAGCATACACTGAATTTGGACTGGTGTAGCCCCAGGATTTGTACTTGGGCTTGGAATAAATGCTTAGAATGGCATGTTACTCCACATTGAAGACTTTTTTGAATTTAGCACATTCTTTGCTTGGTGTGTAGTCAGTGGTGGAAAATGATGCAAAAACTAGAATGTAGCATTTTGCATAATAATGCATCAGTCCTCTCAATGACTGGCAGCCATTCTGCTCCCCTAAGGGTATCACAATGATGCTACCTAGCTTGAAGCTACACATTCTGTTTTGCAAAAAAAAAAAAAAAAAAAAAATATCATCTTTGTTTTTCTCCCCAGTGATATGACATGATCAGTTTTCTTAGGGCAATGATCTTCAGGGCAGAGGTAAATTTTCAGGCCAAACTTTTTGTGCTTGCTTGTTTAGCTTTTAATCTGCTTACATACAATTCAATTCTGAGTGAAGGATTTAGTGTGTTATCCGGTTATGTGAAATTTAATATTTTATTATACTTTCTATTTTCAATATAAAAACACCAGTATTGTAGGTACTAACCAAGTCTTGAATGGGGTTCAAACAGTACTATGAAATGTCTAGTCTGAAATCATCTTTATGTAGATAATCAATCTGATTCTTTTAACTTTCCTTAAAGAGGTATACAACTACTATCCAAAATGACATATTCTAGCTCTTTAACCTATTTTTTTTGAGTTATGTTGAAAAGAAAAACAGATAAAAGAACCAATTCAAGTTTATTGGCTAACTGATACGTAGAGGTGATACCGTGTGTGCTTTATGGAAACGAGATAAAAAGGGTTCTGGGATTTTCCCATTGCTGATCCAGTGTAACCTCACATAATTCAGTATATTTTTGATGATAGTTACCAATATTGTTAAACATTTAAGTGGAATTCTCTCTAAATTGTCATAAGAGCATAAAAGATACCCAAATATATCTAATAGCCACATCAGTATAATATTAAATATATAGGAAAAGCAGCACCGTTTCTCTTCAGCAGACGAGAACATGACCTGTTCCAAATCAATTCTTTTGTTAGGACATGACCAAAATCTTGATGTGAAAGGAAGTGATAGCCATGGAAATAGATTAGGATGAAGAAAAAAAAACAGATACATTTAAACAATTTCAAGGTGCATGTTCACAGGAGCTGAACCTTTATCAGTAATATTTTCGAGCAATGCTAAAAGAAATTAACATACTTGTAATTGTCAAATTTCAGTACTAATGAAATATTAGAGAAATTTCTGTATAGGTTAGAATGGATGACAGGTCCGTTTCTGACTGGTTTATAATTCTGAACTTTTAAAAGATGATTTTTGGGTCATGTTCCTCTACCCTAATTAATATTTTCCTCTTTCTCTTGTAATGTTTTTTTCTTTCCATTTGTTCTATACCTGAGTTAAACTGCTGAACAGATTTCCTTTCTTTAGGCTGTTGCACATATCAGTTTCAGACACAGATATTTACTTACAATTCCAGTATAAGCCTAGATCATTTGCTGCTACTGATACTACTAATGCTACCACTATTATTGCTGCTACTACTGATACTATCACTATTACTGCTGCTACTACTGATACTACTAATACTACCCCTACTACTGCTGCTACTACTGATACTACTAATACTACCACTATTACTGCTACTACTACTGATACTACTAATACTACCACTATTACTGCTACTACTACTGATACTACTAATACTACCACTATTACTGCTGCTACTACTGATACTACTAATACTACCACTACTACTGCTGCTACTACTGATACTACTAATACTACCACTATTACTGCTGCTACTACTGATACTACTAATACTACCACTATTACTGCTACTAATACTGCTGCTACTACTGATACTACTATTGTTATTGCTATTACTACTTACTACTGCTACTAGTACTACTCTTTCTATTACTAGTACTACTGCTATTACTACCATCACTATTACTACTACATCCTCTACTAAGTATTTCCTGACATTTTTGAGTAGATAGATATTAATCTAAAGAATAGTCTTGTATCGCTACATAATTTACTCCTTTTTACAAGGTTTTCCATTTATGTCTGAGTGTTTTTTTAATTTAAATAAGTTTTTGAATTGTTCACTGTTAGAGACCTAATTTAACTTCAGTTATAACTCATTAGTCTGTCTCCTAAGATGAGAGTGAAGTCACTGGTTTTATTCAGTTAAATAATTTAGCAGTCAAAGGGTAAGGGTGCTCTTTCAAAGGGAAACTTTCAATCCTTCATCTAAGCTGCACTGAAAGTCATGGAAGGCATTCGACCAGTTCTAAGCTTAAGCCTTTGGAGAATAAGCTTTTCTGAAGCTTTTAAAGCTGACCTTACACTTTTTATTGCTTTTGACAATAGAGCAGCATTTTCAGTCCAAACTATATTTATTAGCCTGAGTATTTAAGCTTGAATTCCTGCATCTCTGAGGTTCTAGACATTAAACTATATTGTAAAATAAAAGGCCACTAGCCTAGTGGGACTAACCTGGTCAAAGATGAATAATAAATAAAATACTGGGAGGTGAAAATAAGATTCAATGTATACCTGATATTCACATTGAAAACAAATGCCTTTTTTCATTACAATCAACACTGATAGGACAAATCTTTAGACACTTGCTAAATAACAGGCACTAACATACACACCACTCAAAACAGCTGTTAAAATGCCATTTTATTTATGTGAGTTAAATAGATAAGGGGTCTTTTTTCAACCATAACCATGAAAGAGAGCAGCCATTGTAAAGAAATTACAGAAAAAGTCAGTGGGGTGACTTAAGAATCCTTCTAAAACACTAACACATGAAATCATAAATAGCTTATAGAAACCTACACCTGCATTGTACATTCAAGTGTGAATGAAGAAGAAAATATAATTAAAAAATAATAAAAAAGAAAGATTATGTCATCAATTATAGGTTCATAGGTTGGTACTACTCTATTGGCCCTAGGGCCTATACAAGCCTAGCCATAACAATTCCCTGGCTATTTCTTCCCACATTATTTACTTCCCTGGACCCCTGTCTAGCAGGGTGACTGACATGATCACCAGGGTAAATTTCTTTTCTCCCATCCAATTGTCAAGGTTCCTTTTGAAGAGGGCCAAACAGGCGCTCTGCTTGACATGTATGGGCAGTCTATTAAGCAGTCTTTCAGTTAGAGATGGTATTTAACAATAATAAAAAAACCTAAATAGGATACTAAAGGAACATTACTAATAGTGGTGTCAGCCTGAGAAGTTAGAGGGGTATACCCTGGCCTTGAAAGTGGTATAGGACATTTCTTACTTCTACATGCAATGGGTTACAGACTGCAACATCCAGTTTTGAAAATATTTTTCTCTAGCTTAATGGAACACGTGGTACTAAGCAGGATTGTGGTTCCATTATTCCAATGGAACACGTGGTACTAAGCAGGATTGTGGTTCCATTATTCCAATGGAACACGTGGTACTAAGCAGGATTGTGGTTCCATTATTCCAATGGAACACGTGGTACTAAGCAGGATTGTGGTTCCATTATTCCAACACTGTGTAGAGTGAAATCTAGTTTTGGAGACAAATTTTTAAAATCCATTGTGTTCTGTACACTACCAGATGTAAAGGGTGCTTCTGATTTTGAAAGTAGAAGACCGATGTTGGTCATTAGGGCTAATTCTGTTAACAAAACAAAAATAAGCAAATGTGTTTGCTATGAGAGAGAGTAGAAACAGTAACTGCATATCATGTTGTGCAGCAACAAGGCCAACGGGCAGGTCGAGCCATCTAAAGTAGAAAGCGAGTTTACTGAGTTTAACGAGTTACGATCATTCTCTCTGACTGGCTCGGAGGAATAAACTGACTTTTTTTTATATACAACTCAAGACATTGAATGAACTACTCAAAAGATAAAAGTAGGACAGAACAGCTCCTTGTGTGCAATTTAAAATCAGAACCCTATATCAATAAATTATTTAGTTTACTGAAAATCCTCTTTATAAGTGTTGCACAGTTTTGAATTCTAAACAGTAATTCGTTTTTTAAATATTTTATTTGATTTTAAAACAAAAAATAATCATTTAGACAGTAATTAACAATCTCATGAAACTATGTATAAACTACTACAAAGTCCATAGCAAAATTCAAAACATTTCTAATATAATTAATACTTTTCTAGTAAGCTTTGTAATTTTTCCCAAGCTAATAATTTGTCACATTTTTAGTTCTCATTACTATAGTATTTCGTTATTACATACTGATTTTGCTAAACCGATAACTTCATTATTGAACGAGGTAGTAGTCTTCTTTTTCCATTTTTTGTAATGTTTTTTCTAGTTATAGCTAAAATACTCCAAAGGAAATGTATTTGTGATACTGAAATCATTTCAGATATCGGTGCATTAAATAATATAAGACAATCTGAGATGTTACACTTATCCGACCACAATGATCTGCAGGTTTCTGAAGTCAGTCCAAGATGGAAGAACTATTTTACAACCAATTATCATATGTTACCAATCAGCATTAAGGTCTATCTTACATCTCCAACATTTTGTGTTATCTAATTTATATATAGCTGTTATTTTCTGAGGTGTGAGAAAATTTCTATGCATAAATTTCCATGTAAATATTTTCCAGTATGAGGAAGATGTTTTCACTGCTGATTTCAACATCAGTTTTTAGGATTTTTGTAAACTATTGATAATGAAGAAATACTATTTGATGATATGTTATTGTTATTAGATAGAAAGTTTAGAATTTTAGGAATCTGAGTATTTTATGTATTGAATGTTATTTTTATTTTATCTTGTATAAATTAATTACATGTTTGCAAGTCTAACCTATTATTTTCTAAGTTATATTTTGTAATTAAATAATCTGCAGAATGTATTTTGTTTCCTGACAAGAATTGATGCCAATGTATAAGCCCATTCTCCTTCAAATCTATCATGTTTTAGGTATTAAAAGATAATAGACATCTGCTCTTGTAAGCTATTGGGAAGAATATTATTGCTAGATCTTTACATAAATAATTTAAGTTAATGAGTTTTTAAATAATATAATTGATTCATAAAAGGAAAGAGGATATATTGGTGTTTTTCATTCAATAAATAAGCTTTTATAATCCATAAGAGTACACTTCTATCAGTATTAATAAATGGCTCAAGTATATTTTTATTTTGTATTATCAGTGTTTCATGATTTGATTTCTAGCATGAGGCAAAAGAAAAATCTAGCCACATGTAAACTGTTTTTAAAATCATAGATGAAATATATAGTTTAATGTTAGGAAAAGCAATACCTCCCTCTTCCCAATGCAAACTATGCCAGTGTTGGGAGATTCTAGGATTTTTGGGGTGCCACAAGAACCTTATTAAAATAACTTTTATAATTTGTTTTGATGGGGGAGTGTTAATGATTGGCTGATGTATAAAATCTTCATTAATACTATCATTTTAATTACAGTTAGCCTCTCCTCAAAAGTAAAGAATAATTTGTTCCATGCTTCTGTTAATTGTGTTATAGTATTGACTACTTGCTGATAATTAGTTGTTATTGTTTATAGGTTGATTCAATAATTATTCCTAAATATTTTGAGAATCTCCCCAGTTGAAGTTTTTAAATGTAGTCAACCTATCAGTTAGCTGTTTGATTATTACCAATTTATGTTTTATTTTGACTGAATATTAGCCCTGATAGTTTTTCAAAGAAGTTTGTAGATTGTATTAAATGTTCTAAAGATGTTTCAACATTTTCACTAGTGCTACATACTATTTCTTACCGTCATATAAGAACTTGCTTCATGCTTTAGTGATAAGTACTTCCTCATATATTCCTTGGGGTCTCTACTCACTGTTTCTCTAAGACATTTCATGCTCTTGTTTTTTTTTTTTTTTTTTTTTTGCCACTAAGAATTTTGAATGATCCAAGTACCATCATAAGTTCTGCTTTACTAAGTGTGAATAGGCACATAAAGTTATGGATATGACTACACTGAAGTAGAGATAGCAGAAGAAAATGTGTTTACTGACTCTTGTAGCAGGGACTGTAAACTGCCATCTGTCCCATTTTGAAGTGGTTCAGGGATTTTAGGGATTTTAGGACTTCTGGACATTTAGCAGTCTGAAAACCATGGCTAGCTCCTAATACATATTAAATTCTATGACTAATCACCATCCTCTTATAAATATCAGACTTGCTTTTGTGTTGAACCAAGCAAGTGATAAAAATCTCCCAAGGAATTTACTATACAGTACTGTTCTTAAGCAAAACACATTATCTGTTGGTGCAATTTGGTACACAAAGGGGCGATAATATAATGGATAATATGCACAATGTTAATTTCTAAATTATTGTGTGGATACTGATCTCTTGTAGAATAGCCTTATCCTTTTCATCATGGCCAGGAGGTGTAGCCCTTTTTATAGGCACTCACAGTTATGGTAAATAATCTATTATAATAAAGCCCGAAAGTAAGATTTATTGCATTATTCCTGAACAGGAATGATAAATCAGATACATCCATTTTACCATTTGTTATTTCAGTGTATGCAAATAAACTCAATAATAATGGATTAACTGATTCGGGAATGCTTAGTGCTAAACAAAGCAAACTATTGCTTCATGCAGTAGATCCCATGTCAAAAGTTTTTTTTTTAATTTAGCCTTCATTGACTTGGATAGCCCCATTAGGATACTGGTGTCTTTTTAAGCAAGACCCAAGGGTTTCAAATCTCATAAAAAGTTCATTTTTGGATAGATTGTTTTGAAAATGTTGACATTTGTGGTTTAACTGTTAAGGAAATGGAGCATATTAACATAGAGAAAAAATAATGACATTGGCACTGAAGAAGATATAAGAAGTGAGGACTGATAGTAAATGATCAGACAGTGGAGTTTAAAAAAATGTTAATAAAGTTAGTCTATTACACATTTATTTATTTTTGCAGTTTGTTTGCCAGGATAGTCCATTGGGCCATGAAGAGTCCATTTTCAATGGAATCCTGGGAAGAAAAGCTCCAGAATAGCACAGAAAATCAAAGTAAATACAGAGAGTAAAAATACACAATAGTAATACACAGAATGCAAAGTACATACATAGCAGTAGTACAGAGAATACTACTGATACAGTACAAGATAAAAATTGTTAGAAGCAAACACTTTTTTTTTTATTCTTTGCTAGAGCTGTAGCTTATAGACACACTAGGAGTTTATTTACAGAAAGTAATAGCTTATGGAGGGAGAGTGAGGTAGGGGAAACTATGTAGGATGGGAACAAGAACATTCCCACTGTGAAGAAAGGTATGAGTGCAGTAAGGATTTGAAGTCAGAGAGACTATTAGTGAATATGACATGAATAGACATGAATATGAAAATGATAATTTATTGTGGCAGAAAGTTAAGGGTAGAAATTCCATCAGCAAAAGTACATGATAGGAAAAAAAGAACTTATTTAAAAAATGTAAAAAAATTGCTTCATGCGAACAGTATTCTTAGATTATATGTGCTACAATGGAGTAAAAAGCACAAAGCAGACCTTATTTTTTGACACCAGTTTTGTATTATCTGAAAAAGACAGCAATTTATTCTTTTTTTTTTTTTGGAAAAAAAATGATTTGGGAATTAGATAAGGATGTTTGCTCAGGTATTGCTATTTTATTTAAACACAAAGAAATGGTTTTACTGCATCGTATTGTAGTTGAAGTTGGGCAAAGGTCTATTTTTGATGTTTATAAGAAAAGTGTTACTTCTAGAATTACTGTAATTATAATTTATATTTACACTGATGTTAAGAATAGGAAGGAACATTTGAATTATTCAAATCTTATGTCATTATATATATGGGCATCATAATTATTGGGGATATGAATTGTAAGTTAAAGTTTTTAAGGAAGTACAAAGGGTGTTAAAATGAGAGGTGTTATGAATATAGGTCAACTTAATTAAAGCAATGCTAGAAATTTTACCTATTCAAGAGGTATATTAAAGTCAGACACTGATTATGTTATTTTATCTGAATCATTGATGGAAATTCATGGAGGTGCTTTATATGAAGAACTTTCATATTATAATACTTTATGGACCATGATAGGAGAGAATAATTTTTACATGTGCTTAAAGGAATTAATACATTAAATGGCTTTAATAATAACACATATGGACTTAGAAAAAGGACAATTTATAGAAGGAACATAAGGTGATATTTTCCTTTTATAATTCTAAAGGTGAATTGTGGTTAACTTTCAAGAGAAAGTCTTTCCAGCTACATGTCCAACCACCAACATGCTGTCCAATGGAAAACTTCAACCACCCCCTTCCTTCCCACACCCACAGGTGTCCCACAAGGTTCTATTCTTGACCCTCTTCTCTTCAACCTATTCATTAACAACTGTCACCAATCCATCCCAGACTCATCTATCATCCAATATGCAGATGACTCAACAATCATCTGCTCAGCCTCCACCCCCCCCCTCCAAGCTCCTAGCAAAAACCCAACTAGCCTTCTTCAAAACAGAAACCTGATTGCAGTCTAACCATCTGGCACTAAATGCAAATAAAACCAAACTAATGTTTTTTTCCTCTAACAAAAACTCCATTGACAAATCCACATTCACCATAGAGCCAAAACGACTCCTTCCTTGAAATTGTTCCCAACACCAAGCTTCTTGGCATCATTATTGATTAAGAACTAAAATTTGACACTCACATGTGCTCCGCAATCAAGAAAACCCAGCAAAAGTTAGGTCTCCTCTACAGGCACAACCGCTTCCTAAGCCCTCTACCCATCAAACTCTCGCATCCACCTTCCTACTCCCCTCACTTATGTATGGTGTGCCTCTTTTTACCAATCTCCATCTTGGCCTTTGGTCCAAATTTGAATCCTGCTACCACAAGATCTCCAAATTTGCAACCAATTCAAAAAACTCATCCCACCACTGCCACTCCCTCCTCACCCTCAGCTGGCTTGAACTACCCAGCTACCTCAATTACCTACAGCTCACCATTGCCCACAAGCTCATCTTTAAACCTGCCTACTACAAAGCTCTCGCTACTTCCTTAAAACCTTACATTCCCATCTGCTCACTCAGATCCAAAAAACAAATTCTCCTTCATGTCCACAAACCTGCACAACCTCCTGGCCATCTACTGCTGCCCCACTTCTTAGCTAAACAGTGGAACTCTCTCCCCACACACCTATGCAACCTACCTAACCATACAAATTTCCAAACTCAACTACTCTCTCATCTTTCTTCCAAATGGGAATGCCCTTGCCACGCTCCAACTTAAACCCCCCATTCCACCTTGCACTGACTCATCTAACTACCTCTACTATTACTTCATCCCACCCAAAATAATCCCTCCCCTGCCAAAAATCTAATTTTCTCTCTAATATCTGTTGTACTATACTCTCCAGTCTCAAATGTACTATTACCCCCCCATGCATAATATTTTCCTAACCTACTAATGGCTATATATTTTGAAATGTTAAACCTACAATTGAGTTTATAACAAAAATATTCACTTTATATAAATGTTGAAATTTCTGTATTGAATTATGGCTTTTCATTTTTGTAACATTGTGACAAGCCAATTGCAAATATCATGGAGCTTATCTGTAAATGTTTAATTAGCTGTATGAACTATGCCCTTTTGTAACATGTGAAATGTAACTTGCAATTATTGTGGAGCTTTTCTCCCTGGGCCTCCACTGAAAATGGGCTCTTCTTGGCCCAATGGACTTCGCCGGTCATCAAACTTGAGTAAATCAAACTTTATATATATATATATATATATATATATATATATATATATATATATATATATATACATATATATGTGTTTGTTGTTGTTACAACACATATATATATATATATATATATATATATATATATATATATATATATATATATATATAGGTCTACCTGGAAACACCGAACGCTGACAATGAGATAAGTGACACCGGAAGATCGACAACAGAGATGACCGTCGATTGAAAATCCTGATGCTGAGAACACCGACATGTTAAGGTAAGTGTGTGTTAGTGATGGACGTTAGGGTCAGGGTGCGGGTAAGGTAAGTGTGCGATAGTGACAGACTTTAAGGTTAGGGACGGGTTAAGTGAGTTAGGGTTAGGGTGCAGGTAAGGTAAGGTAAGTGTGCGATAGCGACAGACTTTAGGGTTAGGGGCGGGTTAAGTGAGTTAGGGTTAGGGTGCAGGTTAGGTGAGTGTGCGATAGTGACGGACCTGCGACAGTGACGGACCTTAGGGTTAGGGTTTGGGTTAAGGTTAGTGCATAGATAGTTGTGTATGTAAGGTTTAGTGTAGGTTTGTAAGGTTTTTGGTGTGCTTGTGTTGTGTGTGTGTTTTACGGAATAGGTATTTGTTTTGTTTTGTTGATTGTCGGGATTGTGGTTTGTCGGGCATGTGAAGTTTCGTGTTTTTGAACTTTTCAGTTTTGTGGTGTCGGTTATCTCGTTGTCGGTGTTTTTCCGTGTCAGTGTTTTCAGGTAGACCCATATATGTATATATATATATATATATATATATATATATATATATATATATATATATATATATATATATAAATAAGTCTATGAAGACTTTTGTAGTGTTGGAAAGAAAGTACTTTAATAAAATAAAGAAGGCTTATGTTAAAAAAAGGTTTTCAACATGTATAATGATTTAGAGGAAGATGATTGTTTACTTTTATTTTCACTTCACAATTATTGGTTAAGTGGCATTCCTTCTCTCTGATCTAGCCATTTGAAGCTCTTCTTTATGTAGATTACTACTCCGTCCCAGTTTATAGCTTGTATATCATACTCAAAAAAACTATACCTGGATACCTCTGTGTCCCATCCCTTCTTTTTATTAGGCCACATTTGTAGGACACCAGCAGCATCCACTCACCATACTTGATCACTGCTTGCAGATCTCAGATCTTCCTACTCAGACTCACTACATTTCAAAGTAAATTGACCCAGTTCTCCTTCCACTTGTGTAACTCTCCTTTCTGCCTTCCATCTTAGTTTGATGAGTACTGGCACCAAAATTTGCCTTTTTTAACCCCAACACTTAGAAACAATAACCCTTTGAGCCAAGATGGAGTCTCTCCATTACAAAGAGATGGTCTCTACCTGCAAGATCCCACCCAATATCCCCCTACTAGTCCTACGACTTTCTCACTTACCTATTGAAACACACAGTCCCTATACTCCCTAATCTTCTCTATCTCTCTTTTAATTTCTCCAAATCTTTTGGAGTTCTAATACCATGACCAGAATGGACTCCATTCCTAATTCAAAGTATGATTAAAGTTCATGAAATTAGTATTGTTTCAATCCCAGTTTTCACCCATTCAGTCTCAGCATTCCAGGAATTCCATGTTACTAGATTTGTCTCCTTGATAATTCCCGTTATACCAAAGTTCCAATACCAGGTCAATATTTCCTACATCTGACAGAACTACAATTGCTGATTCTGGAAATACTGTTTGACTGGACTATCTGCTACATTTAATTTGCTCAGATACTCCTCATGTCTAGTTGGGACTGCTCTCTAAAGAAGCATTTTTTACTTACACGTAACATGCAGTTCTTTGAAATGGACTTTTGGATGTAGACCTCAGGCCATAAAAAATAAATGATACAAAATATTCCAGCTACTTATAATCGACTATCTAATAAAAGTGTGTGGATCCCTATTAAGAAGTGCAGAGGTACAAAACAGGGTGGATCCCTACTAAGAGGTGAAGATATACAACTGCTAATTCTTCTTTTATTATTATTTTTTTAAATCTATCATAGAGAGTTAAATGGAAAGCATATGCACACTGCTGCTCTCATTCGATCAGCCTTTCGTCCTTGAATTCCTTAAATGATGACATGACTGATAAACAAGCCTTTTCCTCATACTGTCCCCAAAAGTATGAAAAGTCTTCGTGCAGTTTTACAAAGAAACACAATCAAAAAGAGGTAAAATAATTATCAAATGTCAGGTGTTATGCTGGCACATGCTGTAAACTAGTCGCCTTTATCCCCCTTTCCCTCATATTGTGGCGTACAGTCACATGCACCGCAGGGAGTGACTCTGGAATTTTTACTGAACAAGTGCAGCGATCTGTGCCTTTGTAAAGTTTTTTATTTAAGTTACTTTTTCTTGTTTTACAAGACTATACTCCTTCATGTATGTGAAATCTTCTCAAGTGTTTAGTATCTTAGTGTGCCCCCTGTAATGTTATGTCTGACAAGTAGTCCTCCTTTTATACCAGTGTGGCCTGGATTATGACAAACTGATTCTCTGATTTAAAGTTATTATTCTCCAGTTAGAAAATAGATAGTTAAATAAATACAGTATACTTAAAATCAGTCTTGTTTTCAGGAACAAGACTATTTCTTCAGACCCTGGCAAAATTTATTATGTTGATTGCAAACCCTCCCCGCTTTCCTTAATATAGCAAACTCTGATGTTGCACAGCCTTTGGGAAGTTACCAAAATTTAACAATAAGTTCATTCACTGGGTACAGACAGTTTCAACTACATTAAATAAATACTTGCAGACATATGCTGCAGGGCAATGTTAGTGTTTAGAAAGACAGGCAAGAGAATGGCTTACTCTCTTGTTTTCTGAGATGTTCTCAATGAATCTCATTTTCAGTGTTATAGACATTACAGATGGGTAGCTACATGACAGGCCTTGAAATTTCCACAATGTAGAAAGCATAAATAAGTCTCATGGTCACAACTGGTATTATGATACCTGTACTAAAGAGCTTTCTCACAAAGCTGTTGTGGCCTGAAGGGAACGTGAAGGAGGGGAGATATTTAGCAGCTGTGGTCAGTTGACAACATGCAGCTTGTAGTGCTGTCTTTTTGGTGTTTACAAAGAACCTGATTATAGGCCTGGTGAGATACTGCACAGAGGGATGAACAATGACAGAGCACGTAGCAGTTTCAGTGGTGTGGAGCAAAAGGCCCTTGTAGGTAATGTACAGAGGGATGAACAAGGACAGAGCACGTAGCAGTTTCATTGGCGTGGAACAAAAGGCCTTGTGAGGTAATGTACAGAGGGATGAACAATGACAGAGCACATAGCAGTTTCAGTGGCGTGGAACAAAAGGCCTTGTGAGATAATGTACAGAGGGATGAACAATGACAGAGCACATAGTAGTTTCAGTGGCATGGAACAAAAGGCCTTGTGAGGTAATGTAGAGAGGGATGAACAATGACAGAGCATGTAGCAGTTTCAGTGGAGTGGAACAAAAGGCCTTGTGAGGTAATGTACAGCAGAATGAACAATGGGTCTATATTAGAACACCGAACATTCAAAATGTCGAGTGTTCTAATATCGACCTGTTTTCAGCGAACGCTGAAAATATCGAAGAAACAGAAAACCACATTTTTTCCTAGTGAAAGAATTCGGTGGTCCGTTTCTGTTGCTTTGGTATTTTCAGTGCTCTGGTGGAAAGTTACAGGTTGGGTTCAGATAAGTGTGCGATTGTGTGGATGAGAGGTTTATGGGGGGTTAGGTGAGTTAGGGTTAGGGCGCGGGTCAGGTAAGTGTGCGATTGTGTGGACGTGAGGGTTAGGGCATGGTAGGTGAGTTAGGGTTAGGGCGTTGGTGAGGTGACTGTGCGATAGTGACGGACCTTAGGGTTTGGGTTAAGGTAAGTGGATAGTTAGTGGTGTATGTATAGTTTAGTGTAGGGTTAGGTGTAAGAGTTTAGGTGTATCTGTGTGGATTGCTGTTTGTTTGGTGTGCTTGTGTTGTGGGTATGTGTTTTGGAACAGCAAATTTTTTCCCCTAGGAAAACAATTGCTGTTCTGAAAGTTCGATGTTTTGAATTTTTGATTGATAGGGTTCGATATTAGAACACTCGACATTTTGAATGTTCAGTGTTCTAACATAAACCCATGAACAATGACAGAACATGTAGTAGTTTCAGTGGCGTGGAACAAAAGGCCTTGTGAGGTAATGTGCAGAGGGATGAACAAGGACAGAACACAGTGGCATGGAACCAAAGGTCTGGGGAGATACTGCCAGAGGGATGGAGAAGAACAGAGCACAAAGCATGGAACAAAGAGCATAATTAGTGAAACCAGCAGTTATCGTTTACTGATAATATTTCTCTTTCCTGAATTAATGGATTTAACCTCCTCAGTATGAAGTTTAAAGGTGTCTGCTTTTCATGGTTAACTTGAGATCCAAAGTCATAATTAGGCCTTATGATTTATGCAGATTACCTGAAGATGAGACAGAGTTGGGGTACAAATAGGTCCAACGTCAGTGTAAGAAACATATCTAATACGCCTGCTCTATTCTGGAACAAGCAGAATGAAACTCAAACAATCCCATCTATTCTAGCAGCAAATTAGTTGCTTGGCTTGTACCTTCACAACACACTATGTAACTTCCGATGGAATTATCTGGTCTGACTCTGACCTTACCGTGCCTGGTGAGGCCTAAGTAACCTTCTCCATGCATTAATCTGTGCATGCACTGCCATTCTGTTTAAGTGAATGTGGCATTATTACATTTTATTACACAAGCTATATACTACAGCAGACAAACATTTTTCAAACAAAAAAAATAAGCCTGCATGCTCCCTGCACTTTTGGTCATAAACTCTAAATCTTCTGTCCTGTCTCTGGCACACTTCTTGATGTATGGAAGCAAGTCATATTAATTTGATCATCAGGTATTATCCATTCACTCCATCAGCCTGAATACTAGAAACCTCTCACAGTTTAGACAGCATCTAGCCAAATACAGGCTTTTATGTAGTGATCAACTTAACTTCCACTCAAGATGCAACACCAGCACTGCCTTTATTGTTACAAATGCCATACATTATAGCAAGAATCATGAAGAGCATGGCTCCCTTCCAGTCTACATTAGTGCAGAGTTTTTTTTACAAACTTCATTTATAATAGCATGGACCATTGCAAATTTATCCACTGAAAATTTCAAGAATGGCATGCACCTAGGCTTCTTTCTCTTCCTGGTTGAATTCCCAAAATATGGCCTCCTCTACAATTTCACTGTCTATTTTCAACTTGTCATTCATTTTGCGTCAAACGATCAGAGAAAGGAAAACAAACCTCCCACTCAGCAACCTGAAAAATCAAAACAAACCCCAACAAATTCTCACCGAGTCTCTGATAAACGGATCTAAACAAAAGCTCAGAAAAAAACTGAACAACATGATTTAATGATCAAACAAAATAAAAGCAGTAAACGCTTTCATCTCAAAACAATCTCTCTAGGGCTTAGACCATCAGATTTAAGAAACATTCTTATTTGTTTAGAAACTCATCTAAACATATGCTTATTGGTTATAATACTGATTATATGACATAAATGTGATATGCTCTAATGTTTTTTAAATGACATTTAAAATTAACTGAAGCATTCAGCCCATATTTCACAGGAGGGTTTGAAATTACCTACCATTTATACTCTAAATATTCTAGATAATCATCCGTACGCCCCCCCCATCCCCTCTTGAATCGTTGCTCGGTCAATATTACTAAATAATCTTTTCCATCCTTTGCATGTTGTGCTGTGTTTATATAGAGCATTTAAAGAATCCTTATTCTTAATTGCTCTTGCATGCTCCAAAATCCTTTTTTTTTTATTTATGTACTGTTTTCCCTATATAAAACTGCTGCATACTGAACCATATACACCACATTTCAGCATTACATGTAAAAATCCCTGGAGGGTAGTAAGACCTGTCAGTGTTAGCTCACAACACACTAGTAACATCACAAATGAATCTACAAGCTGAACAACTGAAAATGTAAAAGTACCCCTTTTATTCACATCATTGACTGTCCTTTTCTAAGAAAAAAAATAACATGAGAACCCCTCTTGTTAAACTGGGGACCTTCTCCTAATGTTTTAAAAAGCTCTTCATTAGTATAAATAACCTCCAAATATTTTTCATTACATTTTTAAGGTGCCTACTATACAGACTATTGTTAAGACCCATAGCTGAATTAAGCCGTAGCTGTTCATTTTTTGCTTTGTTACCATCTACCTGCTGTAAAGTACGTTACCTCATCAAGGTGCTTAGTTTGTTTTTCCATTTTGTTAGAATGTTGGTACATCTCTCCCCTCTTCCTCACTCCTTTTCTTTCCTTTTTGGTGTTCCTTAAGATTCTGCCCAAGGATCTTTCTGTGTTTATCAATAACCTAACTTTAAGACAACTAAACTACATGTGGTACAGTTTGCAGACAGTCTTTTTATCAGATCCTGATAACATCTTACTTTGTTTTAACTCTAATGTCTTGTATAGCATCATGATGCCATCTAAGCAGGTCACTGACTTACACAAAGATCAGAACCATCTGATCTGGTATCTCCAGGGATGGTGCAGTCAGAGGACAGAATTGCTACTTGGCACTACAGTTCACGTGAGATTACCATTCCCATTATAGCTCTCAATCTTCCATCTACAAAATGTGGAACACTATCTCTAACGTGGAACAAATGTAAAAAACGTGGAACACTATCTCTAACATGAAAAAAAATGTGAAAAATGTGGAACACTTGCCATGCTAACTCCTTCAGCTAGAAAACTCTCAACATGGTTAATGTGTTAATCCATTAAAATTACTTTTGTAATTATAAAGTAACATGATTCAGGTTTACTTACCATGAATATTAATTAAAAATTCTTAACAACTATATACCCGACAGACCATTTCAGCATGTGGAACACAGACATTTTTGAGATTCAAAATAGGGAAAGTTCCTGGTAATAAGCTAAATTTGAGTTGAGACGTGTGCTCCTCATTGTAGACAGAATTTTTTTCAAATCAAATCAAACTGAATCTCCTACATATCTGTTGACACTACCAAGTACAGATACAATGGAATATTACTTGAATATTCTATTTCTCTGCTTGTCAGCCTTTCCACCCTGTATGTCTTTCTGTGCCATTCTTGACTTCATTTATTCTTTGTACCACTTGCTAACATATGTTTCTTGATATACACATTTTTTTCATCAGTTTCTATCTCTGGCAGTTCTGCACATGCTCTATCCAGCTATAGCAAAACCCTTCAGTTCTTCTTTTGCAGGAGGTCATCCCCATCTCACTATTTACCAGGCCCAGAGTGAGTTCACACCTAGCATCCACATAGCCCCCAGAGTGAGTTTCCACCTAGCACTCACATAGCCTCACTTCTTGGCATGTTTACTTCAGAGACATAGTACTACCTTCCTTTTTACAACTTCATATACCTATAGTGGTATTACGTTACGTTCTCACCTAAATCAGGCTATTTATGAAATTTAAACTAAATTAATCTAGTATATAATGTGTATTCATGATGTCTTCTGTTATTAGGTTTATAGGTAGGCTTCTAGGCATGCAGTCCAGGAAACCATTTAGGAGCCTATCCCAAAATCAAACTTGCCCCCAGGCACTATCTGGTTAAAGTGACTTGCTCAAGGTCACACAGGTAAATGAAGGCTGAGGGAATGAAACCCTGCACCACAGGAAGCAGCTTGTTAACAACTAATAGCCATAGTCCTCTGCACTAACTCTCAGACATTATCGCCCCATTAGCCTGAAGAGTCTGATAGTAAAGGCTATGGAGCGCATCATCATGGACCTAATTAACATGGATATAAGGAATCTCCAAACTCTAGATCCCACTCAGTTTGGTTTTGTGAAAGGTAGATCAGGCCTGCTCAACCTGATTGACTTCTTTGAGTCAGTCACCAGAGCTGTGGATGAGGGCAAGGCAGTTCATACAGCCTATCTTCATCTGGCCAAGGCCTTTGATACCATCCCCCACTCAGGAATTATTGATAAACTCACCAAACTAGACATCAACCCCTATATCACTAGGTGGGTTGCAAACTGACTCACAGATAGAACCCACAGTGTGAAAGTAGCAGACTCCAAGTCAGACTGCTGACCAGTCACGAATGGAGTCCTACAGGGATCGGTCATGGGTCCTCTCCTGTTTGGCATCTACTTCTCAGAAGTCCAGGCCAACACGGAGGGACTCTGGCTGACCAAGTCTGCAGATAACTGCACGCTGGGAGCCATTATTAACTCCCCAAGTGATGTAGACATCCTACAGAAAGGCCTCACTGAGAATAATGACTGGTGTCAAAACCATGGCCTTAAGCTTAATGCCAAAAAATGCGTTGTCATCCCCTTTGGGAAAAACTGAGTTCACACTAATTACCACATTGATGGGAGCCCACTGAACACTGGAGGCATTATAAGAGATCTGGGGACACAGTTTGACAGCGACCTCTTTTTTGACCACCACATTGTCACTATGGTCAGAAAGTCCCTCTATGTGGCACATCTCATTACCAAGCGTTTTGCATCCAGGAAGAAAGAGGTCATCATCTCTCTCTACTCTTCCCTCATTAAGCCATTCATCGAGTTTAATGCCCCATTTGGCATGTACCTCACTAGACACATGCAACAGCTGGAAAGGCCACAAAAGTACCTCACGAAGAGGATACTAGGCCTTAAACACATGTCCTACATGGACAGACTCAAAAAACACCAGCTGTTCTCTGTCTCATATCGTCTACTAAGAGGCGATCTCTGCTTGACTTACAAAGCCATGTCTGACCCAGCTCTGTAAGAAATGCTACATCTAAAGAAATCCCAATCCCTCTGCACGACATGCTCCAGAGACCTCAACTTCATTACCACAATCAACAGAACATGCTAGAGGGACAGGTTCATAACCCAGAGACTGCCCATGCTCTGGAATAGACTTCCCATACATGTCAAGCAGAGCACCTCACTGGCCCTCTTCTAGAGAAATCTTGATGAGTGGATGGGTAATAGAAAATTCACCCCGGGGATCACTCCAGTGCCTCTGCTTGATAGAGGCACTGGGAACTTACATCTGGCGGCACGATGCCAGGGCAATTCTATATATTAGGCTTGTAAAGGCTCCAAGGCCATCAGCCTAGTACACACCTATGAACTTATGAACATGTATGTACTATTTTGAGCCTTATGTTGATTTTGTTTCTTCTTTGCCACAGCTGGAAAAAACATTAAGTGCTAATCTACCTACTTTAGTCAACCAATAAATAAAAATAACATGTGCCAGTTGTGAACCACTGCCAAACTACCTACATAAATTTTGTACCCTCTACAAAGTCATTCATGAGCATTAATGTTGCTTTCCACACCGAAACTATAACAGAATTGAGTGAAAGAACAGCTTACAACAACACATGCATTACATAATAAAATTGACATTGGCTCAAAGGTGATATCCTTTTTCTTTCAAAAACTTTAGAAGGCAATACTACTTACCTTTGTTCCGATTGACTGCTTGTTAAGGTCCACTGGACACCTTACTGGTTTTGACCTGGTTATGAGCCAGACCAAGGCGCTAAGTCCAAGGGTGAAGAGTCCAATAAGCGCTGGCGTTGGAAGCGGGGAGAACAGGAAATGAAGTATGAAGTGCATTTTGGAGCTGCACTATTTTTTCTGAAAAAGAGAGCATAACATTATTTATACACACACACACATTACAGTAAAACTTAATTTCATAGATTTTTGGAAATTGTAACAATGCTGCTAATGATTAGCCTTTACTTTTATAAATAAGCAGTGATCTTTATTAATTACAAGAATGACTATAATGTCAGTAGGCCTTTATTGGAATAAAATGTATGGGAAGGTTGAAACAGCTCATCTTTTGGATAATTATATTGTCTGCATCCTTTTGCATAAGTGATGTAGATATAACTTTTCAAGAAAACAGAAAGAGGTGCTGGTGCTCAGGTTTACCTGTAAAACAGGGTGTCCAGGCCAAGAGTTCTTGCAAAAGCCTCTCCCCCCAGTTCCCCACAGTCAGTGTATTCAGGTAGTTAAAACAGAGTGACAGTAAAGGTACAGAGGCCTTTCTTACCTTCCATAACATCAGCAAGCTTCATAGAGAGAAAAAAGGAAGCAAGTAAACTGCTAATACGTAAATAAAGGAAGTGACTTCCTGCATAATACTAAAGAGGAAAACCTCACCCATGACGGATGCAAAATAAATGTCATCGTCAGTTCACAACAGCACGAAGCATGACTCATGCTGCAGTATTTACTATGAAGTGGTCTGAGAGGGGAGGGAGTTAGAGAGAGACAGAGTGCGTCTGTATGCAAAGCAACCACCTAGCTTTTGCATGGCAATTCTGTTAGCATCTACATTCATAACTTTAGAATGTTCACCTCTGAATTAAGAATTTGCAAGAGTCATCTTTCAGTAAACAAAACACTGCCAGATGCAAGCAGACAATAAAACTGCAGTGGGAAATGAAATCGTATATCTGTGTTGTACATCCCCTATGTACCCTTATCATTTTTTTTTTTTTAGTTAGAGCTACTCAAGTATCATTTCAAAGCCAATGTTCTGAATGCTAAAAATGGTAATTTGCAGCAAAAGATTTTTCCATTTATGACAAGTTTTGAGCTAGAGAATTCTGTGAAACAGGTATGGATATTATGAATATTAAGACCCTACTAATTCACCCCATTTTAATGTATTATTGTACAGGTGGTATTTGTTTTTTCTTACACAATCTGAAGCAATTCAGGGAAGGGCAACACAGTGGTATAGTGAGGTCTGACAGCGCATTCAGCTTTGGTCCATTTCCCAGCTGGGGTGCCTTTCTGTGGGAAGTCTTCATATATTTCTTCTCTTTGTGCTGGTTTTCAATAGGGCGTCTGGTTTCTTCACACATCTCAAAGACCTGCTGATAGGTATAATGGTGATACACGCATATACTGGACGTTTAGAGTCAAGCCTGTTCTATGATGTACAGTCCATGAATGTCTGTCTAGCATTCATTCACTGCTTGATGGGATAAGCTCTGATGAAAATAAACCAGGTGCTAGAATTTGGAAAATGAATATTCATTTCAAATGAGAATAATGACACTCCCGTCCTCAACATGACATGTATATGAAGTAGGGAGTTTCCAGATACTACTTTACTGAAACCGGATGTCATTTCACTTACCACTATAATCCTGCTAGATCCTAAAAATAAACAGACTGATTTAAAATGTAAAAGAAAAGTACATTTGACTCTCAAGGCTCTTGTTTACATTGTGATGAACTGCTAAAGAATTTGCAGTTGGGACTTCTTTCAACTATTTCTTACCTCATCTATCCACTGTACTAGAAAAGTTGAATGGTTTACCAGCAACAGGCAAAATAAAAACTATGTTTACAACAGAGGCCTGTTTCTTTGAAAGCGAGTGTGCCTCTACATGGCAAGTTGGGGAAGCATTTTTTCAGAAGGCATAATATATTTAAAATTATTTCTGTTTCATGTTATCTGTCAGGTATAGACAGACCATATCATCTTCTATAACATTTTCCAAGGTACTTGGGATACATGTAATGAAGACAAAAATGAGTAGTTTAATTTGTGTATCAAACTAATTTTCTCAGTATACAAAGGCTTACATAAGTGTTATAGATGTTACATGTTTTTAGGACCCTAATAGCAAACACTGCACGCAGATTACTAAGGAGATCTCATCCTCTACTACTCCGCATATGTGTAACATGTAATGTACACAGTGTTACACAGAATGTATACAGTGTTACACACATATGTGTAACATGTAATGTACACAGTGTTACACAGAATGTATACAGTGTTACACACATATGTGTAACATGTAATGTACACAGTGTTGCACAGAATGTATACAGTGTTACACACATATGTGTAACGTAATGTACACAGTGTTACACAGAATGTATACAGTGTTACACACATATGTGTAACATGTAATGTACACAGTGTTACACAGAATGTATACAGTGTTACACACAAGCAGTTATGTTTGCTCTGAAATAACAATAATTCATGTCACTGAAGCAGCAATGGATGCACATGTACATCCTGAGAGTTTAGACAGTTATTCATTTATTGATGAACATGATGTTGAGCTCCTGTAGGCTTGGGTTTGAAGCTCATCAGTTCCCCTTGAGTAATGCACCCTAGCAAGCCTCCCTTATGGACATCTCTGTAGAGCTCATCAAGACTAAACTAGTTATCAAATGGATAAGTATATTCTCATTCATTGCAGACCTTTAATTTGTTAGCACTTAATTTGCAAGTAAATATGAATGCCTATGACTATCAAGTGGCCAGATTAAGATGTCCAGGGGCAGTGCCTTGCTGGAATCTCATCCTGGAGTTAGATACTCAGGACAATGCAGATGCCATATACTGAAACCCCCTAGATATCAATAACAGGCAATGGGAATTATGCTTTAAAGCACAAACTGAGGTAGAGCCAGATGTTTGTGACAAGTGCTGCAAACCTCTGGAAAGGCACCTTTGTAAAAATGTGTTTGTCTAATAAGTAAGGAAAGGGAAAAAAAAAAAACAGTGGGTATAGAAGAAAAGTGAAATCAGTGTTTAAACAGTGCATCATTTATTTCATGTAGTTCTGAGGGCATTTTTGTGAAGAACGGGGCCAATGTAACTGCCTATTTTTCAATTGATATTTTATTGAATAAAGTTAAATTGATAATGTGACACTGTTCTCTGATATGAAGAAAATAGAGTACTGCCTTTACTGTCCAGAGATGACAGTTATGAACTGGTATCTGGAAGTAGAACGTACAGCTAAAGGAACCTATACCCTACCTAAAAATAAAATAAAAACTACAAAGAAAAAAAGAAAGAATGAGAAGAACATATATGGCATGGAGTGAGTGAGATTGTGATGTCTCTCCTCTGGGCCAGTAATCAAGGAGCCTCAGTCTTCACTGCTGACACCAGTGGAGAACATTCACTTAAAATAAAAATGGATACACACAGTATTTTCAGATGCAGCTTTATGCACCAAGCACAATTTCCCTTAAGAGCACTCAAGGAGCACCCTCTGATCCTGGGGCTGGGTCTTCCTCTCCAGGCCCCAAATAAGACTCCACCTTTCTCTCTGCAGATACCAGTGCTCTGTGACCCTGTTCCAAGTAGCTGACACACACACACACACACACTCTTTGAGATTTGATTTTCACACACACACACACACACACACACACACACACACACACACACACACACACACACACACACACACACACACACACACACACACACACACACACCTGTGAAAGGCTGGCACAGATTTACCCGCTATACTACCTTCACCCAGACTATAAAGTAGATTCACTGCCAGCAGCCAGCTACTTTAAGGCTCTTATCAGGGTACTCATTTGCTCTTAGTAAAATTAATACCTAAATAAATGGTAGTATTAATCCACTGGCAAGACTTACAGGAGCATGAAGCCCACAGTGTCACCAAATAAATGCAATTGCTCTCGAAGGTTAAACTATTTTCTAAAAGACTGGCCACAATGAAAGGTATAGATATTTTTAATAATAAATAGTAACATAGAAAACATGAAAATACTGAATATCTATTTACATTAAACACCAGAGTTTCAATGCACATGAAATATAAAAACAATACAGTTGGAAATATTCAGACAGATACAGAAAAAAAACAATATTTAACTAGTCTCATTGTTTTCCTAACTGAATGAAGAATTACTGTTCCCTACTTACTTGCTAGAGCAAGGCAAGATGAAATGGATGAGTGTCTTTGTTGCAAGTTCCAATAACAGAGTGCTGAGTGTCACTATCACATCTCTTACTAGTATCTAAAATAATTTCAGTGCTGGCTATAGAATGATATCACATCTGGTCACCTGATTCTGTGCTTCCCACACTACCCCCCCCTGACTAGAAGGTGAACCAGGATCTAGCACAGACGTGTCAAAATACACACCTAGAACTTTGCTAAGGCATTTGGAGACTGTAAAACAATTGCAATACTTTCATCCTTCCTGGAGAGACTAACCAGCCATTCTTTGGCTACCCTGGGTAGCATTTAGTTCACCACTAAGGACAATAAGAGCCCAGACCTTTCCCAGATGATGTATCTCTGGCTGCATTCAGCCCTGTGAGAAAAAATCTTTATGACCTAAACCAAGTAATTTTAATTTCTGGCTATTTTCTTAAGTTAGGCTGAGCTGAGCTTAACTCTTTCCCTTCCAGCCTCCTCTGTTAACATATATACATTTTCTCAGTTACAACAGTAGAGTCTGATATAAGTGAATATTTATTTTCTGTCCAATGAGACCCACTGTTAATATGTTTTTAACACAAGCAGCTTTACAAATGCATTTTTAACACAAGCATCTGTACAAATCAGTTTCATATTCAGATGACATAAAATTCTTCACAAAATACCAGCTAGTTCTGCTGGCATATGTTTCGCATGCACTGCCCTACTCTCTCTGGCATCGCTGGCACTACCTCACGTTGTCACAGTGATTACCAGGGGTATTCCCTTGACTCCCTACTGTCCTTTAATGTACATGTTGGTAACACCTATAACAAAGTTATCTGTAACAAAATGATGCATATTGCCTGATTAATTAACTGTCTCCATTGAGGTTTGCTGACTTTGGACTTGCTCTATTAACACTGCTACAAACAGATGGTTGGGATTTTTGGGAAGACGACCCTCTAAGTTTTTCATTTATGAGAGTACTGTTAGCAGGCTTAACAGAGTTTGGGAGAATGTACACTGAGTACATAAAATGCTCAGGAACTTTAAAGCACATCCAAATGTTCTTAATGTTTACATGATTCATCAGATCATAACCAAATAAACATCCTCGGAACAGATGAGTTATTCTTTTGTCCTGAATTAAAGGATGACTTTCTATGGGGTCAAGAGTTAATGCTCATTATTTCAGTCAGTTCTTTTTTTGGTGTTTCCTTATTAGATGGTATGACTAAACTCAAAGCTGCAGAGTTGAAACTAATGACCAATTTTTCATCATTTTCTCATAATTCACTTTTTCTGAAGCTTATACTTCAGTCTGATGATAGTATATAAAATGTAGATTAGATACCTCACAGCCATTCACTCCAAAATAGAGAGTTAGTAGACTGCCTCTCTTTCTATAAAGAGGATCTAGAATCATGTTCTGTTTAAAATTTAATTTAGTTATCAAATAACCAGGCATTCCTGGACTCCAGTGAAAAGGCCAAGGATATCTCAGTGGTTACATTTTCAGGTAGGGGTCAGGGCATTTGAAGGAGCCATTTTTACAGAACATTTCACACTTCTGACTAGTTCAATGTAAAAGCACAAGATGGCCACTGATTAAGCTGCAAATCAAGAAGAGGAAAAGTACAGTTTTGTACCTACCATAAATGTAGATGTTCGAGTGTTCACCCTGCTGCAGTCATCACACTTGGGTTATCCTGTCGTCAGGCAGTCCCACAGTCAGCCGGATTTCCAAAGTCTTGGTCCGACGTCAGTTGCTGTCACCTCATCCCTGACGTCAGAGTGCCAGGGGTACATATATTGTAACCGACGCCATTATCTTCAGTTTTTCTTGCCCCAGATGTCAGGTGCCCCCAAAAAGGTGATTCAAATCAGTACCAAAAAGTGAGAACACTGTACAGACACAAAACCCCTTAAGCTATAAGCAAATACATCAGTAAGGCATAGCAGAAGTTTAACCAGTAAATCAGAGGGGTGGAGGGAGGATAACCTGGACTGCAGCAGGGTGAACACTTGAACATCTACATTTATGGTAGGTACAAAACTGTACTATGTTCATCGTGTTACCCTGCTGCAGTCATCACACTTGGGTTGAGTCCCAAAGCTAAGGTAGGGTAGAGGCATTATAGAAGGCTAGAGGAGGCAATGAGCCCCTGCAGAATTGCAGTGGTGAAGCCTGCCCTGGACTTAGAATAAAGAGGTAAGTGATAGTGTTTGGTGAAGGTGTGTACAGAACTCCAAGTTGCAGCTTCTAAAATTTCCTTGGTAGGCACCCCCCTGAGAAAGGCTGTAGAGGTAGCTGTTGCCCTGGTAGAGTGAGCCCTAATGGTAGGAGAAACTGGTTTCCCATGATGGGTATAACAGAATCGTATGCAATGGCCTATCCATTTAGAAATGGTTTGCTTGGAAATGGCCTTCCCTCGAGAAGCTGTAGCATAGGAAACAAAGAGCTGGTCAGTTTTTCCTGAAAGCCTTAGTTTTATCCAAGTAATATCGAAGCTGCCTGTGAATGTCCAAGGAATGTAGGAGTCTCTCACCTTTGTTCTGTGGATTGGAGAAGAAAGTGGGTAGATGGATGGTTTGATTTAAAGCTACGCTGGAAACCACCTTAGGCATGAAGGAAGGATTAGTTCGTAGAGAAACTCTGTCCTGATGAAAAATGAGGAAAGGTTCCACTGCCATAAGTGCCTGTAATTCTGAAACTCTCCTAGCAGAAGTTATTGCCAGGAGCAAGGCAGTCTTCCAAGATAGGAACTGAAGGTCTGCAGAAAAAGCTGGTTCAAAAGGAGGCAATGTTAGTTTTTCCAGAACAAAGTTGAGGTCCCATGTAGGCATAGGAGCTCTTCTAGGTGGACTAATGTTTTTGCCCCTCTGAGGAACTGCTTTAGGAGTGGATTTGAAAATAAAGGTGGATTTGTGTCGTAGTGAGCAGAAATAGCTGAAACATGGATTTTTAATAGAGGAGAAGGAAAGTCCTTTATGCAACATCTCTGCTAAATACTGCAGAATGTGAGGCATATGAGGCTGAGTTGTATCTAGGCCTTTAGCTTGGTTCCAGGCAGAAAACCTTTTCCATTTGTCCGAGTAAGCCTTCCTGGTGCTTGGCCTCCTGGCTTCTAGAATAACATCAAGTACTGCTTGAGAAAGAAGGGCTGGTTGGCTACTTAATTGATTTGCCATGCCGCCAGGTTTAAGGTTTTGATCTGGCTGTGTAGAATCTGCTTGTCTTGCTGTGTGAGCAAATGAGGTATTTGAGGCAATATCCATGGTGGGTTGTGAGCCATATTCTTCAATAGTGGGTACCAGTGCTGGCGAGGCCAGTCTGGGGCTATGAGAATCATTTGAGGTTTCTCCTTTTTGACCTTCAAAAGAACCTTTGTGAGAAGAGGTAATGGAGGAAAGGCATATGCTGTCAGGTTTTTCCAACTGAAGGAGAGAGCATCCACTTTCCATGCTTGTTGGTGGAATGTCCTTGTACAAAATTTTGTCAGCTGGTAGTTTTGAGGACTGGCAAACAGGTCTATATTTGGTAGGCCCCATCTTTGAGTTATCATTGCAAATATTTGTGGGTCTAGCTTCCATTCGTGGGGATCTTTGATGTTTCTGCTTAGGTCGTCTGCCAATATGTTTTTCTGTCCTGGCAGGAAGTGAGCTTGTAACTGGACTTGGTAGGTCAGAGCTGTGTTCCATAAGATCATTGCTTGCCTGCAAAGAGGGTAGGAATGTGTGCCTCCCTGTTTGTTTATGTACCACATTACTGTGGTGTTGTCCGTCTTTATTGCCAGTTGTCCAGGCTGTAGTAGATCCTTGAAGGCTGTCAGAGCTTTCTGTACAGCTAGCATCTCTTTTTGGTTTATGTGCAGTTTTCTTTGTTCTGCAGTCCATAGGCACTGAATGCATTTCCCTGCCATGTGAGCCCCCCAGGTGTAGTCTGAAGCATCTGTTGTGATAGTTTGCCTGGGTGGGGGCAAGGTGAAAGGCTGACCCTTGTTGAGGTGACATGTCTGTGCCCACCAGAGAAATTCCTGTTGAAGGCAGGGAATGAGAGATACCACTGTGTCCAAGCTGTGGCTGTGTTGAGACCATATGCTTTTTAGGTACCATTGTAATTTCCTCATATGCAGGTTTGCAAATGGTATTATCAGAATGCAAGATGCCATGAAACCCAAAGCCTGAAGAATTTTTCTTGCAGTTAATTGGGTCTTTGTTGCCATTGTCTTGAAATACTGAGTCAGTTGTAATTGCTTGTCTGTTGTAAGATAAGCCTTCTGGGCCGTTGTGTCCAAGCTGGCACCCAGGAATGTCATTTTTTGTGAGGGTGCTAGTTTTGACTTCTTTTCGTTTACTGTGTACCCCAGGCAATTTAGTAGATGCTTCACAAAAGCCAGATGTTGTATGAGAATGTCTTTTCTTTCTGCTTGGATGAGGCAGTCGTCCAGGTATGGATATATTTGAATTCCTCTTTGTCTGCAGTATGCAATTACTGGTGCCAGGCATTTTGTGACTACTCTGGGCGCAGTAGATAAGCCAAAGGGCAGTGCAGAGAATTGATAATGGGTTGAACCTGCAATGAAACGGAGGTATCTTCTGCAACTTTGTCTGATAGGGGCATGCAGGTATGCCTCCTTGAGGTCCAACGTTATCAGCCATGCTTCCTTGCCCAACATGGGAAGTAGCTGCTGTAGTGTTAGCATCTTGAATTTGGGAACTTGTAAGTAAGTGTTTAGAATTGAAAGGTCCAGAATTGGTCTCCAAGCATTTTCCTTCCTGGGTACTAGGAATAGTCTTGAGTAAAATCCTTGGCCTTGCTCTTGAGTTGGTACCCTTTGAATGGCTCTCATAGCCATGAGAGCTGTAATTTGTTTTTGGGCCTCTGCCTTTTGATTTTGTGGCAGGTTTGGCATTCCTCTTTTTATTGGCAAGGTGTGGAAGTGGAATCTGTATCCTCGTAAAATTATGTCCAGGACCCATTTGTCCTTTGTGACCATGTGCCAGTTGTCTACAAATAATGCTAGTTTCCCCCCCAGGGGGGCTGACAAAAGAGCTTTGTTTGGCCAGTTGAGGTGCAAGTCATTGAGTTTGCCTTCTGGTGGCTTGAGACCTGTTTTCCCCTCCCTTCTGAGTTGGGGTGGTCAATTGGCGAGGTTTATACTGACGTTGTGGTTGTCCTCTGCCCCTTAGGCACCTGTATTTACCACTCTGAGGCCTGTCAGTGGCTGGAAAGGACCAATTTTTGGTTGGCCAGTTTCTGCTGAAGCGAAGGGGGTTGTACCTGTAGGAAATCTTTAACTGTCTGCATTGATTTTGCCTTATCCTCCATTTTCTTTAAAACTTCTTCTGCTTTAACACCGAAAAGAACATCCTGCTGCAAGGGAGCATCTAGTAGTTTTGCTTTAACATGTTCAGGCAGACTCTGTTCCTTTAACCAGGCATGCCTACATATAACTGATCCAGTGACCGCTGCTCTGCAGGAGGCCTCCAAGGAATCAAACCCACATTGTAAGGTATGTTTGCCCACCTGCTCGGTGGCGTGCAACAAATACTGTGCTTCTTTCAATTCAGATTGTTGAGGAAGAGTTGTTATCTTTTGTTTTAACAGATAGATCAGAAATTGCTGATACTTAAGCATATGAAATTGACAGTTTAGAGCTCTCATAGCTAAAGTGGCTGAGGTGTAAACCTTTTTCCCCCATCTGTCTAGTGCTCTTGAATCCCTTTTAGAAAGTACTGGATTTTTAGCCATGGAAGCCTTAGCCCCCTTGGAACCCTGGGAGATAGTCTCTGGGTCAGCTACTGGGCTTTTGTACAGGAATTTATGGGAATCAGGTACTCTGTAATATCTGTCAGGCTTGGTTGTCAGTCAGGGTTGAAACTGGATTCTAAATAAACATCATCCACAATTTCCAGAACAGGAGGGATGGCTAGATGTCTGTGTTGGGGGAGTAAAAGAAACTCTCTGAGCCTTTTCTTGGAATCAGAGTAATCCTGACCTTCCCAATGAAAATGCTCCCGCATAGTGTGTAATGTTTCCCCAAAAGAGTAATCTTCTGGAGGGGAAGGTGAGGGAATAGAGTCCTCAGCATTAGAATCTTCATAAGGAGAGAAGGAATAGTCTTGGTCTTCAGAGGAATCCGAAGAAATAGACAGTTGTTCAGAGGAAGCAAATTTTTCCTCTTGTCTAGGCCTTTTGTCAGGAGGAGGCTGGGAACCCCTGATAAGAGTAATCAGATCTTCAGCCATCTTAAGCATCTGTTTCTTAGGCATAGGGCCTTGAACAGGAGACTGAAGTGAAGCTTTTTTCGATTTGGAAGGAGTCTTCGATTTTGAAAACGTTTTGACTGTAAGAGTCGTCGGTCTGAAAACGCCTTCAGAAAGCGAAAGTGTTTCAGAAGTACTGGCATCCTTGGAAGGTAAGTCATCAGTAGGGCCTGAAGTAAAAGGCTGCGTCGGCCTAGTACATTCCGTCAAAAGATCCGTAGTGGTCCCGGGTTCCTCAACTGCGGTAGTCAGAGGCTGCGTCAGAGCCTCACAGATAACCGGAGAACCGGAGACCGGATCAACCGAGGCCTCGGAATCAGGCTTAGGCCTGGGCTGTCGATCCTTATCCCTGCGTTTTTTGTGCACGCCAGTAGTCGGTAGCTCCGACGGCATGTTATAATTAAATTTTCTGCCAAAAAAGTGTCGTGCGAAATCAAATAGTCTTTTAATAGTGCGTTTATTAAATCTGGCACAAAAACGACAAGAAGTGACGTCGTGATCAGGGCCTAGGCAGGGTATACAATAAGAATGAAAATCCTTATGAGGTATTTGCTTCCCACAAGAAATACAATTGTTAAGTTTTTCTGACATCGGTCTGAGGCAAGAAAAGTTTCCCCAACGGGGTACTTAGCTTTATAGAAGACTTCGATCTGAAACTCGAATTTGAAAATCTCAGGAGTCGGCAGACCGGCACTTGCGAACTGCTTCTGCTTCGGGCACCGCGCGGCAAGAAAGACTGAAGAAAATGGCATCGGTTGCAATATATGTACCCCTGGCGCTCTGACGTCAGGGATGAGGCGACAGCAACCGACGTTGGACTAAGACTTTGGAAATCCGGCCGACTGCGGGACCGCCTGACGACAGGATAACCCAAGTGTGATGACTGCAGCAGGGTAACACGATGAACATCTAAAAGTGTAGCTGATGAGTTATGAAGCTTTCATCTTGATGCTTGGGGTCCCTTCTGTATGGGTATTTGTTGTGTTATCTTTTTCTCACCAGTTGACAACTATCTAACAACTCTCCTGCATTCCAGATAGCTCTTTTCATGTGGGAAGAAGTTAGCCAGTTGCAGGCACCATAATATAGGCAGCCATCAGAAGGTTTTGATGGTAATCTTAACCCTACAACCCGAGCAGGAAAGAGTGTGTGATGTGCATCACCTGGAACCGACTAAACTTTTCTCATGCAAGTGAATGTGCTCACATACCCTTCTGGAAAGCTTCTACCTTCTTAGTGACCCAAACACATGAAATGGTAATTAACCAATAATATTTATGCATCAGCAAGATGACAAAGATATGAAGAAAATAGTCAGACACCCTTCATAAGGAATGCCAGCAACAACTTTCTCACCAGTCCACAGGACATCAAAGGCAGATGGAAGGAGTACTTCCAGCAGCTTCTGAATAAAGAAAACCCCACAGAAGCTTCACTGCCCCTGATACAACCTGCAATGAATGAAGAGGAGGAGTTGACGCTAGAAGAAATAAGATAAGCACTAAGAAAAAATGAAGTCAGGGAAAATAGCAGGCTTGGATGAGGTCAAAGCAGATATAATAAAAATGCTGGGTGAGTTAGGGGAGAAATGGCTCCTGAGGGTACAAATATCAGTATGAAGAGAAAAGCATATGCCAGATGATTGGAGAATAAGCATACTAGCACCAGTGTTCAGAAACAAAGGGGACATCCACAACTGTAGCCAATACAGCGGCATCAAACTCCTGTTACACTGCTTGAAAGTTCTGGAGAGGGTGGGTGACAAACAACTATGCAGAGTAGTAGAAAGTAAGATGAGCATACTGAATACAGATCAGGATGCAGCACAAGTGACACGATGTTTGGGCATTCCTAGACTTGGAGAAAGCATGTGACAAGATTCCAAGAAAAGTGATTTGGGCAATCTAGCGGTGATTTCAAGTCCCAGAAACATTGGTAGAAATGATGCAGGCTATGTATAAGGACCCAAAGACTCAGGTACAAGCAGTGTTTATTCATACAGAGGGATTTCTCAGGGGGAGTGACTGTGCACCAGGGTTCAGCTCTGAGCCCACTGCCATTCATACTTGTCATGGACTAAATTAGCAAACAGATTGGAGGGGGTAGATCAGTCCTGCTGTGGTGGTGCTGCAGTAGCGTTGTCACCTCACAGTAAGACGCTGTCCGGTTCAATTCTCAGCTAGAGCGTCTTCTGCGTGGAGACATGCGTGAATGGGCATACCTTCGTTGAAGGTTGTGCGTCAGGGTTGGTAACTCGGCATGTAAAAATCAACTACCAATCATTAGCGGACTGGAGTTCCGCTGTGGCGACCCCTAACCGGGAAAAGCTGAAAGACACAACAACATTGGAGGGGGTACATCAGCAAAGTTGCTGTTTGCAGTTAATGTGGCATTACAAGGAGACTCTGAGCAAGAAGTTCACCAAAGGATAGGAAAATGAAATGCAAAACTGAAGGCTTATTGGATGAAACTGAGTACAGATAAGGCAATTGTAATGGCAGCAAATGGGGGAAATCAGAAGAAGCTGATAACTAAGCTAGAAGGGAAAATAGTGGAACAGGTTAACAGCTTCATGTATCTGGGAGGGGTGGTTGAAGAGAAGGGAGGTCTGAGTGAGGAGGTTAAAGCTTGAATCAATGGAGCTGCAGCCAACTGTCACAGAGTGTCAGGGGTAGTTTATGAAAGAAGAATGTCAAGGAAGGTGAAAAGTAAGGCATACAAAACAGTGGTGTGACCAGTACTACTATATGATACAGAAACACTGGGTAGTAAAATCAGAGCAGTTGAGGAAGTTCAAGGTGATGCAGATGAAGTACCTGAGATGGGTGGTAGAATGCACACTATTGGAAAGATGAAGAAAGGATAACATCAGAGCAGAATCAACAGTAGCTGCAGTTGCAGAGAAGGTCAAAGAGAACACATGTACAGAAAAGCAGAAGACAATCTAATGAAAAAGATTTGGGACAGACAGGAAGAAGGTAAAAGAAAATTAGGGCATCCAGCAAATAGATAGATGGATTGAGTGAGAGTAGACCTGCGACAGTCAGCCATGACTGTCAATGAAGGTAGGAGAGTGTCCCTGGACAAAGAGAGATGGTGATGGTTGACAAGATACCATGACTCCATGTATAAAAATGGGAAAAAGAGAGATGATGATGATGATGACGCTTCTGCAGGAGCAAGATGTATTATCATGTAGCAGAGTTAATAAAGTGGATTCTTGACCAGGTCAGTGGTGCAGAGGGATAAAGCCCGGATTATGACCCAAACAGCTCAGGTTCAATTAGCGACACAGGTGTGGAGGATCCAGCCAGGGAGAGTGACAATGAGCAGATGACACTGTCTCAGCCATCATGTGGGCAGAAGTAGTCAGGCTATCTGATCTCAGTGAAGTTATGCCAAGCAGAGTGCACTGTAGCCTCACTGACCCTAAGTTTGATATTCAAGCTTGTAAGGTGCTGGTTTGCAAGAAGCTTGAGTGTTTTAACTTTATGTTGATATCTTCTACTCAAATAAATATTATTTTTGAACGAAGTCAATGAGTTCTGATTACAAGGGAAAGCTCAGTATCTTGTTTAATGCATCTGTCACATTTTCAGGTATTACTTATATTTTGCAGCATTATGTTCTCTTAGCAATACTGGCTCACTCACTAGTGTATTTCTGCCATAGACATTCAATTAGAACTGAATAAGACACTGTCTTAGATCAGGCAGAGGCCACTTTTAAGTAACACATTAATGCCAGTTTCTGAAACCTTTCTGAACTGGAAATCATAATTATGACTTTTTGTATATTTTCCAGATACTATATTTGCTAACATTAAATACATGGTTATTACAACTGCACCAGGTGTGAATTTTTTTGTAGACCATCTTGAAGAATGTCAGCATCTTTTATTAAATAAGTTATTACCTCCTTTGCATTCAACAACATATTTGCTTATCCACAGGCAGTTTCATATCTCTGTGCAAGAACATCTGAAAAATTAGCAACCTTAGTCCAGAGCACTTTGGAAAGCGACTAGTAACCCCTATTGGGATAAACATGTACCCTCCACCTATGCCTCACATGCTCAGAGTGATGGATTGCAACCCCTCTCCCAATAATGGTTACAGGGATATGGTATTAAGGATATATAAAAACACCCCCTAGGACTACATAGATGATGGCTTCCTCTCTGCTCAGCTCTTGTTCCTAACCTTGGGTCATCTAACTTTTTCAGATAAACATTTTAGGGGTTGGGGGGACTTGTGGGCCGATAATCTTCTCCACAGACGCTGCTGTGTAGTAGTCCAAGGTGACAATGGAAAGAATAGGTATCAGAACATAGTATGACTAGGTCATCAGGTATGAAGGTGAGAAAAAAAGTAGATTTGTATTCTTTGAACCGTTCCTGGCAAACTTTCCTTCTATAGTTGGATAACAATATCCCCAAGCCACGTGTATCTTTGCACATCCATAGGCTCTAATATACCAGAACATTAGATACATTTCCACATGTGGTAATAATACCCCTGCTAAATATGTCTCATCATACTTCTGTGCTATCAGGTGGGCAATTGTGTAATGTTCTGGTATTTT
This sequence comes from Protopterus annectens, assembly GCF_019279795.1. Lineage (NCBI taxonomy): Eukaryota > Metazoa > Chordata > Ceratodontiformes > Protopteridae > Protopterus > Protopterus annectens. Next base: position 130,329,240 of record NC_056748.1, on the reverse strand, counting down.
GTCTTTCTGCCTCTGATCCAACATGACTTTATTTGTAGTAGAATTCATGTATAAAGGTTAGGAAGCATGTTGAGCAGGTACATTATTACACAATTTGGAAATATATGTGATGTTCTGATAAACCAGGGTAGATAACATAATAGCAGGTTCCTCTCTTCTGGAGAGAAATGTTTAATTGTACAGTTCACAGATTGCAGCAAAACCCTGTTTGGGATCCTCATATTATTATGGTTTCTTTGGTAAAAAAAGATGGTATACTTATACCACATAGCACCGTTTGTTGATTTGTAAAGAATCTGCCTCACAGAGAACTGTTTATTCACAAAATGGTTTCAATGTGTACCTTAGTGAAATGACTGTTGTTATTCTGATCCCAGTTGGCCCGTAACTGCAGTGAACTCCATGAAGAATAGCATGGTAACCCAGTGGCAAGATCTTTCCCCCTCACAGTTGCAGGGTTCATGTCTGACTTCTGCTCAGTGTCAGTGCATTTTTGCATGTTATCCCAGCATTTGTGCTGTTACCTCACAATCGTGGGAGTTGTGGGCCATGTCGGCTGAGAGGGGATAGTAAACAGCCCAGTTAACAAATGATCGATAGATAAAAACGAATAACTGATCTTTGTTCTAGATTTGGCACGTTCTCTGGGGAGATAAAGTTTGTTCTACTTTCCAGCACTTGAGGGGTGCAGGGAGTTATGATCTGTATTTACCCTTCACTCTTTTAAGACTTGGAGCTATTTTACTCTCCTAATTTTTGGCCACGGACAGATGTCACACAATCCCATCCTGCCCTGGAATATGTAGCTCAAAACAGATACACATAACATGACTCCTGTTTAGAAACTAGGCAAAACCTTAATGGAGAGCTTCAAAGGCCATCAATATAACAGCCTGACAATTCAGTATGCTTTTGGCAATGGATCATATAGGCTTTGAAAAGGAGACACAGTTTGTGACAAAAATCACATACATATACTACAACATTCCTCTGTTACTCAAGGGATGGGGAGAAGGAAGGATGGGGGTTTAACATAATGGTTAAGGTCTTCACCTAAAAAAACAAAAAAACAAAATACAGGGTTTGATTCTGACCTATGAATCTAATCAGTCAAGACATAGAGAGCCTCCACACTCTGAACTCATCTCAGTTTGGATTCTTTAAAAGCAGGTCATGCTTACCAAACTTGGTATTTTTTTTTATTTAGAGGGGGTTGGCATAATAAAGTGTTTACCTTACAGACCCAAGGTGTAAGGTTTGATCCCTCAGTGGGGTAATTGGCTAGTCTTACAATGGCCTGCAAGTGCAGTTAGCCTAGTACTAACCTATGAAGCTGTAAACTTTATCAGCCCCTGTGATCTGTTGTAAAGGCTCCAGAAATACAGACATAGTAATAGCAAGGTGAGAGTGAACAGCTATATATATGAAGAAATTCATTTTTCAATACCAGTTTTATCCGGTTTAGGATCATGTGGGAGTTAGTATCTGTCCTGAATTCTATACGGAAATGGCAGAGGGACTAATCCTAGACAGGACACCAATCTATCACAGGGCACACACATGCACCCTCCCCCCGATAATCTGGTCAGTTACAGGATTTGGGAGGCTCACCAATTTACCTAGAACATTTTTGGATGAGAGAGGAAACCAAAATCAGTGATTAAAAACATACATGGGTATAGCGCAAACCTTTAGACTCTTCAGAGAGCACCCCAGCCAAGATCTGAAGCGGAACATGGAGCAGGAAGGACATTAATGATAACTGTTGTACCGTTGCAGCATTCTGTTGCAACGGTATATAGGGAAAAGTGAATACAGTTTTATTCTGTACAGATTTCTTTGCATGTATAACTGCATTGGCTGAATCCATTCAGTAGGAACACCAGTTTTCTTCATTTCTTCCCAAAGGAAGGGCCTTACAACTTTAAAATAGATATTGACCATTAAGGTTTTAAGCCATCAGGCACTGGCCTGCACTACCATCCCTCATTAGTAGCACAACTTAATTCAGCCATCTGACAGATTGCCTCAAACATCTTAGTTTTCATAGACTTGCAGTACCTCTGTCTGCCCATTGCTGATAGCTATAATTTGTGAGCAGGCAGCATTGTGTCTCTGTGGGTTTCTGCCTCACAGATTAGGTTTGACCCTGATCACCATTCACTGTCTTTATGGCATATGCCTGCTCTCACTCTCTCTCTATATATGGATTATCTGTGAGTGGTCCAGATTCTTCAACCTCCCAAAAACATGCTAATTAACTGGTTGTACTACACTGTTCATGTACAATGGTTGACCATTGCACTTGCATGAATGTGGCTTGTGATGTGGCAGACATGATTTGAGAAGGACAAGGGAATAAGGCTTGAGTTGTGGCTGAAAATGGTCAGAGAAAGAGCAGTCCTCTTATCTGGTTAACAAATAAGTAAAATTTAAAGTCAAAATTGACCTTCGCACAATTGTGATTTTCGCCCCTTCATGTGTCCAGGGGCCAAATGGGAAGAACTGTAGTCCTCATTTGCAGGTGATGTAAAAAGACAGTATGGAAGGACTAGATCATTATTCTGACAATATAATTCTGCGTTTAACAGATTATTGATACATGGGTTCTTACTAAAATGTTACAGGAAGAAAAGAGTAAAGGTGACCAATGAACATTTTGTAAGGCAGACACTTCAGACAGCTGAATATGGGATTACTCTATAAACTAACTTGTTACATGTCACAGACTCAGTTCAACATGTACCAAAGATAGATGGGCCTTTGCTTATTTCAAGTACATGGTAAGAAAAACATTGTATTTTTTTCATATGGCTTGAGTTATCACAGAAGGGGGTTGTATATATTCATTGTTTTTGTGCAGCTCTGTAACAATATTTTATCAGGAACACGAAGGTCAGCTTTATGAATTGCAGTTTTAAAAGAGCAGAATATGATGCACTGTACTTTGTTTTAAAATGTTTTAATGTTTAAAATCTGTGGTTTTAACTGACAGATCTTTGGGTATTTATTATTTATTTGGTTTTGGTTACTGGAGTAGAACACCGATCAAAGCATACAGTAACAGTATTAAATGAACACTAAAGGTATAACTAAATTATATGGTATAATGACATAACAAGACAGTTTACCAAGAAGTAAGATTAGGAATATTATTTATTTATTTGTTTAAGATTGATGACCGGGGAAGTCCACTGGACCATAAAGAGCCCATTTTCAGTGGAGGCCCGGGGAGAAAAGCTCCAAGATATTGCAAATTACATGTTACAAAATAAAAGACAAATATTTCAATAGAAACATTTAGCATTTATAGAATAGAACAGAAGACCTCTAATAAGTTGACAATTAGACATGTGGTTGTTAGCCCTTTGCAGGTTAGGTTAAACTAAACAATTACCTAAAGACAATTTTGTCAATAAGCACTCAGAAATTCAACATCTAAACAGATAGGCAATAAGCATTTAGATAAGAAGAGCAGTTATTGAATGGAGAAAGTACTAGAACATTTAAAATCGAAAGTACAGTATAATAGATAGCTGAGAAGAAATCATTCAAATAGGGAACAGAAAGATTAGGTAGACAGGCAGTAGTAGTGGTAACTGGTAATGAAATTCTGAGCAGGGCAGAAAAGGGGGGGGGGTTATGTTGGAGCATGAGATGGACATTCCCATTTGGATACCAGATGAAAGAAAAGCTGAGATTTGAATTTTGTAAGGTTTGGAAGGTTGCGTAGGTGAGAGGGAAGAGAGTTCCACTGTTTGGCTAAGGAGTAGTACAGAAGTAGATGGCCAGGAGGCTGTGAAGGTTTGTGGACCCATAGCAGATTTTGGTGTGTGGATCTGAATGGGCGGCTAGGTAAATAGGGTGTTAAGGATGTATCAAGAGATGGGCAATTTGCAGGTTTAAAGATGAGCTTGTGGGCAAAGGTGAGTTGTAGCTACCTGAGGTAATTGGGTAGTTCAAGCCAATTGAGGGTGTGGAGGGAGTGGCAGTGGTGGACTGAGTACTTAGAACTGGTAGCAAAATTGCAAATCTTGTGGTAGCAAGATTCAAGTTTGGATCATAGGCCAAGGTTGAGATTGGTGAGCAAAGGGCACCATACATAAGGGAGGGGAGCAGGAAGGTGGAATCTAGGGTTTTACGGGTAGAGGGGCTGAGGAAGCGGGTATGCCTGTAGAGGAGACCTATCTTTTGGTTGGTTTTCTTGATTGCGGAGTGGATGTAGGTATCAAATTTTAGTTTTTCATCAATGATGATGCCGAGAAGCTTGGTGTTGGGAACAATTTCAATGGGAGTGTTGTTCTGGCTCTGTATGGTGAAAAAGGTTTTGTCAGTAAAGGAATTTCTTGTTGGGGGGAAGATAATTAGTTTGGTTTTATTTGCATTTAGAGCTAAATGGTTGGACTGCATCCAGGTTTTTGTTGTGGAGAAGACTAACTGAGTTCTAGGTAGGAGCTCAGAGGGGGAGAAGACTGAGCAGATGATAGTCATCAGCATATTGTATTACAGAATATTTTGGGATGGAGCGGTGAAAGTTCTTAATGAATAGGTTAAAGAGTAGAGGGCCAAGAATGGAACCTTGAGGGACACCTATAGGTATAGGTAAGAAGGGGGAGGTTGAAGTTTTCCATTGGACAGCTTGCTGGCGACTGGACAGGTAGCTGGAAAACCAGGCTATAGTGGAGGGAGAGAGATTTAGGGTGGAGAGTTGGGATATGAGTAGGGTGTGGGAGATGGTGTCAAAGGCCTTAGACAGATCTAGGAAAAGCATAGATACAAATTTTCCTGAGTCACGTTCAATGTTGATGGTTTCCAAAAGGAAAGAAGGGCAGTCATGGTACAGTGGCCAGGGTGGAAGCCATGTTGTGTAGGGGAGAGGAGATTATATTTGGTTAGCTGTGTCATAAGTTGTGCTTGGATGGCTTTCTCACGTATTTTAGAAAGAGGAGAAAGGATAGCAATAGGCCTGAAATTGGTGGTGTCAGTATTTTTGCCACCTTTGCGGAGGGGGATGATGTAAGCCTGGCGCCAGATTGAATGGACGTATGATTTTGCATGGATCTGTTTATAAGAATAGAGATAAAAAAGGCGATGCTGTCTGCAGAATGTTTGAGGACAGGTAGCCGGAAGATTGTCAGGTGCATTGCAACAGGGTTTGAGTTTGAGGAGAAGTCTTTTTATAGTGCTTGTAGGAATGGGAGGAAGGTAGGTGCTTGGGATGGAGGTTGTGGTAGGAGGGGGTAGGGCTGGAGGAGGGGGGTGGGAAGGAGGTGGATATTTTGGCTATGCAGTCTATGAAAAATGAGTTGAACTGGGTGGCTGTGTCAAGGTCAGAGAGGGTGGGATTTGGACAGGGGTTTACTTTATTGCCAGGGTGCAGAATTGATGAGATGGAGTCCCAGAATTTTTTGGGATTTGTGGAGGGCAAGGACTGGAGTTTGGAGTAGTAAACTTTGCGGTCTTAAGTTATCAGCTTTTTAGTGGAGTTTCAAAGTTGCTTAAACTCTAGGAGGGAGTTGGGATTTTTTTGTTTTATATATTGTCTCCATTTTTGTCCTTTTGCTGCATAGCTAGTTTGGTTTCTCTTGATAACCATGGGCAGGGATTGGTTTTGATGCGTTTGGTTCTTGGGGGGGCTTGCTGTTTGAGGAGGGATAGAAATGAGTAGTTAAAATAGGATATGGCATAATCTAGAGGAAGGGTTTTTATAGGGGACCAGTCAGTATGCTTTAGGCGTTCTGAGAAAAGTAGAGGGTGAAAGAGGAGAAGTTATAGAATTGGATGTAATGGTGTGTTTTTGTAGGAGGAGATGGGAGCCAGTCAGCAAAGGCAGGTTAGTGATCACTGAGAGGATCTGGTATTATTCCGACTTTGGTAATAAGATTTGGGTGAGTCGTTAGGATTCAGTCAATGATAGATCTGGAGGAACCATCTTTAGAAGGTCTAGTTGGAGAAATAATTATTTGGGAGAAATTGTACAGGTTAATTGTGTGGGAAGGGGTATAGGGGGATATAGGTTTCATTTTTTATTTGAGAGGAAAACCAGGCTAGGATGTTTTCAAGTGTTTTGATGTTATCGCCAGGAGGAATGTACACGGCAGTGATACATATAGACTTGTAGTTGTTTATTTTTAAAAAACCTATTGCAAATTCAACATTGGCAAAGGATGGTATTTTATTGGTGTAGGGAGTTATGGTATGGGAGGAGTGGTAGACTAAAGCTACTCCACGTCCTTTTTTGTGGACTCTGTCATTGCGAATTATTTGGCAACCTGGAGGCAGGATTTCGTTATGTTTTATGTAAGGTTTGAGCCAGGTTTCAGAAATGGCAGTTATATTGGGGTGATTATGGGAGAGCCAGGCATGGAGGTTAGGGATTTTATTTTTTAGACTTTGTGCATTAAGAGTAGTGAGGCGAATGGACTGTTAGTATTAGAGATTGGTCCGGGGTTAGGTGCATATCTCCGGCAAGTGAGAGAGAGATATGGTGGAGGTGTACAGTAAGGTACTGCAGAGGGGATGGGTAGCATGGGCAGTTTGAGGATAGTGATTTTTTTTGGTATTGCATTTTAGAGATGAGTATAGGAGGAGTGGGGATGGGAGAAGCTTAGGTTTGAATAGATAGGTTGGGTTTGAGGTGAAGAACTCATGTGAGATGGATAAATAAGAGGGGGAGTGAGGATTAAGGAATGATGCAGTGGAGTGTGTAGAAAAGGTTAGATAAGGGGTGGGAGATTGTATAAGAGAGGTAAGATAAGATAGAGAGATATGTAGGGCAAATGAAGTAATAGGGAGTGGTGTGATGTAGAGCATTGTAGGAGGGGTTGAAGTGTGTATGGTGGAAAGTAAGGTTTGCAAGTTGGTGGGGTTAGGAGAATGTGTACAGGGATTGGAGTAGAGTGTGGTAGGGGAGGAGTCAGGGGTTGTATAAATGTAGATATAGTGGTCATAGGTGAAATACAAATGGTACCTGAGCTGTAAAGTCTCCTTCACTGCTTATAAAAACAAAGCGTCACCCTAACATTATTCTAAATGTATGGGGGCAGGTGACATTGGACTTCACCTTCACACTACCTGTTCAGATCTGATTTTCTCCAATGGCCCATCCATCCATTCCCGGTTAAGGTATAATATACTGTCATAACTCTAATAACAGGGGGTTTCCCCCTATTAGTCTTTATAAGCATTAACTTTGTGAGGTTCCAACTCCATAGCAGGTGGCAGATCTGGGCATCATAATGTGGCTGAGCAGGGGACTTTTTTAAAAGAAGGAAACAGAGTTAAATAGGGAAGAGCTTCCCAACACCTCGGAAGAACATGCATGTAATAGTACTATGTCATAGTGTGTTGTGCTCCAAGTGACTGTTGACTGTCAGTTTATTTCCTTTTCAAATACATGCCAAGATATCAGTGCCTGACTCTCTTGTCTGAACTCAACTGTATCACACAAAAACCCACACATTGTCCTCTGACAGTAATGAGAGCGGGTGTTGCCAGCTAATTTCCTCTCTCACACCCTATCTAGCTAACCAGCTCCTGAGTCACAACCCTGTCTTGCATCATCAGGAACAGTCAGATACCCTGCCACTGCAGAAATCTGCTAGAGATTATGTGATATGTTCCCAAACAGTATCTGGGCTCCAAGTTCTTGTCACTGAGCGCACTGGGTGAAAAAAAAATGAATGACTCCACTGAGATGTCATCATCCTTATATAATATTAGTGGATGATGGCTTATAATTTTTGCCCTCTATTCCATCTGCACATATCACAAAAAAAAAGTCTGGGCACAAGAAGTCTTTTAAATCTGCAGAGATGTCACGAAGACAAACATGAATGTTATCGCTTTAAGATCTACAGAGATAAAAGCCTAGTCAACAGTGCAGTGATGGGCACAAGTGTCCAAAATTATTAAATGTTCAACTTTTGAGTTTGTTACCTAAGTCCTTCTTTACTTCTATTGCAACCTGAAAAAATACCCCTTGTGGGTTGTTGGAATACGATATAATATGATATAAATATTCCCTTCTGACATTCCTTTCTCCATCATCACAGTGCAGAAGTAACTAGGGAATCCAAAAGCAGATCTATTCCTATGTAGTAGAACATAACAAAGAACTACAAATAAGAGTTAGCATTACCCATATGCCGTATGCATTATTGTCTTTGACTTTGTGCAAATTGTGTTTTGTAAATTTGTAACACAGGCTCCAGACCTAAGTTACTCTTCTAATCTTTACTTTTTCCCTTATAGAGTATGCCCCACCTCAGATGCTGGCCTAAAGTCTTGTGTTATCAAAACTCTGACTCTATAACCTCCAGCATAACCTGCCAATACATAACTATAAACATTTTATCAGGACAGGACATTCCTTAGATAAAGAATTTAGGAGGCACTGTTTGTGAGACTCATGAGCACCTTTCATTTGCTGTGATTGTGTGTTTCCTGTATACTACTACATAACTACACAGCTCTCTTATATTTACAGGAATTTATCTTCATGTCTGATGGATTTTTATGCTTCTGTGGAAAAGGTATAGTATATGCTTTACTCAGAATAACTCCCTTTAATTAAAAAAGGGAGGCATACAGGACACCTTCGACCAATGGCAGTATGCATTCCCAGCCTGGTACTACTTGAAGGCCCCATTACTAACACAGTCTCATGCTTCTTATCATCAGAAAGAAAAATCAGTTCACAGCTCTTAAGGTGATGGTGGGGTTTGGGGTTCCCAACTTCTAGCTAAGCGATATTAGCTCCCTTCTCACCTCATTTGACTGTGAGTGTATTATACCCTCTCTGTCTGGTATTCGGTGCAACCTTCACCAGGTAGTGCTTATTTCTTGCCTCATCTAGTTAGAAACCTGGGTACCCTGCTACCAATGCGGCCTACCAACCATTTCCTCATACAGATTCCAATGCTGCATTAATGCAATACCATTATATACCAGTAGAAACATGTTTTGGTGGGGGAAGGAAGGAGAAACAAGTACATTTCTGGATTATGATAGCTGTATACAGTAAACTCTCAGTTAACCGGAACTCAAGCAACCAGAAAAAAATCAAAGAAATACAGTACAGTATGAACAATTCAGTTTTTATGTGTTGCACCTTGTCACCCCCCCCCCCCCACAGAAACATACTTACGTTTTTAAAGTTTTAGTGTTTTAAAAAGGAAGATACAAATAAATTCTCTCTCTCCAACGTGAGAACAAGTCACACCAAACAAGTCAAATCTCTGCAGTGTCAACACTCACTCTGTACCCACTCAGTTTGCATCAGATTGCACATTCTCTCTCTGATCTCTCACAACCATTCTTCAGCTTTCAAACATCTCCCTGATCTCTCACACACTTTTGCTTCTGCTTTCATACATGCATTCACGCTCTCTGATCTCTCACACACACTCTTCCGCTTTCACACATCTCTCCGATCTCTCACACACTTTCGCTTCTGCTTTCATACATGCATTCACTCACTCTTTCTCTCCCCGATCTCTCACACACACAGTTGCGTCTTCTTTCATACATGCATCCACTTATTCTGTCTCACTCTCTCTATTCAGTTCATTCAATTCCAATCCACTCAGCATGCCACTGAAAACCATTCCGAGTGCCACGCTTTCTACTGGAAATATAAGTTTAAAATATTATTATTCCAGCCAGGCTTTTAATTACTGTATTTCAATATTAAAATCAAATCAATACAATGTTTATGATATGGTATAGTATAGGGTACAGTATTTGTCAGATCTATTTTTAATAGTAACTCTCAAGCAACGAGAAACTACACTTATCCGGCATCTACCAGTCCCCATGGGTGCTGGTTAACTGAGAATTTACTGTATGTTAGAACTTAGGAAGCCATCCTTTTACTATGAAAAGCCAGATGAGCTGTTATTTATTATTTTTGTATAAGTATATGCTAACTCATTTAAAACATGGCTCTATTACAGTAGTTTCTGACAAACTTCTCAACCTCTTAGAGCATGAAATCTGGACAAAACCATAAATAATGGGGAAACAAGTGCCCAAAAATAGGGACACTTTTTAACTATTGCTCTTACAAACTTTGAATGTTAATAGAATAACAGCTATTGCATTAGCATGAATTTTCTAAAGGGTATGAAGCCAGAAACTCAAATGTCTGTCATTATTTTCTAACTTCTATCCTCAGTGATCTGTCAGCTATTTACCAGAAAAACACAATTTTATGAGAAACAGGCCAAAAATATGATTGAAAAATTTGGACATTGTGTGAAAATCTATACAGTTGAGAGGTTTGGTAGATTATTTAAATGAGACATGGTTCACCACAGATATTTTTCCACTAGAGAGATTCTTCTGGATAAATTTATTGTTTGGCATGGGATGTTCTTATGCTTAGTGTCAGAAACATTGTGCAAGAAAAATGTCACGCTGACATTATTGACTGGCTGTCAGGTATTAAACTATGAATCAGACAAAATGGAAACTGCAAGCCAAAAAATGAGCCGCTAGTGAGCAGAAATAAAAATCAGATTCACCTTTTTGTATAAATAGGTAACAAAGCTGAACTTTTGCACTTTCATCACTGAAAGTAACAGCCACATAACAACAATCAGAAATTATTTCTTGACGTACCAAGGCCTTTTGGAAAACAGCCCTTAGTTCATTCCAGAAGTTTTTTCAGCTTTTGCAGGGGAGGTAGCTCACCATGATTGCTTGTTTGCTACATGGTACAACACTGTTTTTCTGCATCTCACATATTTGTAATGAATAATTAAAGAAATGAACTAACTACAAGTGATTAATTAAAGGCACAGCATTAACGAAAATGTCTCCCTAATACCACAAAGCAAGAACTTGTGCACACGTTGATGTAGTAATTAATGCAATGCCTAACACCACAACTAAATACTTCCACTAAACCCTATTCTTTTAACAAAAAAACTAAATGAATACATGTCAACCATTATTACTGGACTAAACACACTTGTTTAAAATCAAATTTCTCCAAACTACAGTTGATTTAATAAAGAAAATGAGAATAACTTTTTTTGCCAGTGACATCAATAAACTCTCTTTTGCACCTACCCTTCTGTAGAAACTAAATTAAGCAAAAGCATTCCCTGTAGGTCACTTTGATCTGCTCAACAAACCTAAAGAAACCTGAGGATTACAAACACCAAGCTTTGGTTAGGTAAGGGGTATTCTCCATTAAATGCCCATCAGTTTCAGAATCTCACCCTGGTATGTTAGGGCTATTCTCCATTAAATGCCCATCAGTTTCAGAATCCCACCCTGGTCTGCTAGGGGGATTCTCCATTAAATGCCCATCAGATTCAGAATCTCACCCTGGTGTGCTAGGGGTATTCTCTATTAAATGCCCATCAGTTTCAGAATCTCACCCTGGTGTGCTAGGGGTATTCTCTATTAAATGCCCATCAGTTTCAGAATCTCACCCTAGTGTGCTAGGGGTATTCTCTATTAAATGCCCATCAGTTTCAGAATCTCACCCTGGTATGTTAGGGCTATTCTCCATTAAATGCCCATCAGTTTCAGAATCTCACCCTGGTGTGCTAGGGGTATTCTCCATTAAATGCCCATCAGATTCAGAATCTCACCCTGGTGTGCTAGGGGTATTCTCCATTAAATGCCCATCAGTTTCAGAATCTCACCCTGGTGTGCTAGGGGTATTCTCCATTAAATGCCCATCAGTTTCAGAATCTCACCCTGGTGTGCTAGGGGTATTCTCCATTAAATGCCCATCAGTTTCAGAATCTCACCCTGGTGTGCTAGGGGTATTCTCCATTAAATGCCCATCAGATTCAGAATCTCACCCTGGTGTGCTAGGGGTATTCTCCATTAAATGCCCATCAGTTTCAGAATCTCACCCTGGTGTGCTAGGGGTATTCTCTATTAAATGCCCATCAGATTCAGAATCTCACCCTGGTGTGCTAGAAAGCCTCCCTCTTGCTCATTCCCATGCTTCCTTATACTTACATGCTATTACCCTTAGTAACTGTTTCACACTCGGTAACTCCACAATCTGATCCTGTTTATAAAGCTTGACATTAATAATTCTCCAACAGACTTGTGAAATTCCCTGTAAATACAAGCTACCTTCTACTACTCATTGCATATGGTATTTTCTACTTTTCTTGTACAATCTGTCTTATTGCATTAGTAGACACACACACACACACACACACACACACACACACACACACACACACACACACACACACACACACACACACACACACTAATAATACAAAAGCTATCTCAGCAAGCTGTAGGTGCATGGCAGAGAACCACTTCTGGAAGGGATGCCAGTTCATTGTTTTTGCAAGCACACACCCACTCACTACACACATACACAGACATGTCACTTACCCTAGAATGTTATACTTCTGTATATCATACTGAAGCCACAATTCAAAATTATTATGTCTTCAGAGGAGGAAGGGATGATCGCTAATGATTCTAGAATTCTTTCAAAAGTAGAGAAATATCTGCTAATTTGAAACAGAGACTTTATTTTGATTTTTTTGTAGTAAAGAAATTGTACATTTTCCTTTAGGGCAGAAAGTTTAAGCTAACCACAAATCATTAACAATGTTTACTGAGCATAAATGATTTGCTCACCTTAGTGGCAGCATGTATCCAGAGATGGGCAACAATCTTATCAGCTTATGATTACTAGCTGAGATCGGGGCCATAAGGTAAAGTACAAACACTGATACACATATGGTGATATATATATATATATATATATATATATATATATATATATATATATATATATATATATATATATATATATGGTATATATATATATATATATATATATATATATATATATATATATATATATATATATATATATATATATATATATATATATATATATATATATATATATATATATATATATATATATATATATATATATATATATATATATGGTATATATATATATATATATATATATATATATATATATATATATATATATATATATATATATATATAGTATATACATAGTAATATATATATATATATATATATATATATATATATATATATATATATATATATATATATATATATATATATATATATATATATATATATATATATATATATATATATATATATATATATATATATATATATATATATATATATATATATATATATATATATATATATATATATATATATATATATATATATATATATATATATATATATATATATAGATATATATATATATATATATATATATATATATGGTATATATATGGTAATATATATATATATATATATATATGGTATATATATGGTGATATATATATCTCAAAAACAGTCCAAGTCCCAAGTAATTTACTGAAAACGAACCCAGATAGAGATGTAAAGAAGGTGCTGATCCAAATATGGTGATGACAATCCAATGAAATAATCCACTTCAACGAAAAACCAAGAACAGCTTTATTTGCAAACGTAAGCGCTTTCACAGAGATGTGTTCCGCTTCTTCAGACGTACTACTAAACACTCATACATTTTCTCTTATATAGTACCACACAATTAAGTAATCATTCAATAATTCAATAATTAACCATCGTAATTGCAAAATTACAAAATTGTAAAACAGGGTTGGTAAAAACAATACCAATGCATGGTATAAAAAAGAAGAACACTTCCCAATACATATACACATAAATATGAATATAGATAGTGAATCTTCGGTGATTACCATATAGAAAAAAGCATAAATAAAATATTATAAAAAAGTTATAAAATATTATATTATAATGTTGTAAAACACAAAATACAAAACAGGCAAGATAAAGGGAACAAAGTATAATATGACTAAAGTGTGATTTATAAAAATGTGTATATAACCTAAAAATATATGTATTATATTTACTACTTAAGAGACCTTGCTTTAAGCATGGGCTTAAGAGAAACAGTCTCATTAAGCCCACTATCCTTGTGTGCAGCAAGTCTGAGAATCCACCTAACTTCAGCCTGTTCAGTCAGGTTAGTAATATCACCTAACCTAATATTGGTATTCTGTACATGTAACACTTGAAATTTAAAAACATGTTCCTTGCCCTTATGAAGAGTGTGTTTGGCTAGGGCACTATATTCATGTTGTCTGGAGAGACAATAAATGTGGTCCCTTATGCGCTCTCTAAGTGTTCTGTTCATTTTGCCCACATAGAAACAAAAACATGTTTCACAGTGGGCCACATATACTACATTTTTAGTATTACAGTTAGATTGGCACCTAATTTCCCATAACCTACCAGTATCAGGATGTTTAAAGAATCAGGACTTATCTATACAACTACATTGGACACATTTACCACATTTCTTTGTCCCTAGATATGGTTGGTTATGCTGCATCCTACTATAAACTTAAATCAGTATAACACAAATGCTGTTTGAGACTTTTCATGTTTCTGTACGTGTATAATGGATAATTACCTACCAATTCTCTAGTCCTATTATCAACCATAAGCATATTCCAATTATTAGAAATAGCTTGTTTGACAATGTGTAAATTCGTACTATAGGGTAGTATCACATGTGGTTTAATTAGGCTACCATTATTGCTAATACTTGAAACTGTCTGAGTTCTGTTAGAATAATATGGTCTGGCTCTAGTTTCTCTAAACTTATGTACTATGGTATGGACACTATCCGCCTCTCCAACATTGTATCCTCTAGTTAGGAGGCTTCCTTTTAACTTATTCAGCTCAACATGTAGTGAGGTGTCATCACAGCAAAGCCTAGACACCCTCATAGCCTGTCCCTAGACTATGTTATTAATGACTTTTAGATCGTGCATACTAGTCCTATGCAGAAATGCAGGTCTGTAGCACGGTTTCCTGTATATCTTGGTCAGATACCCATTGTCATGTCGATAAATGGTCATGTCAAGCTAGTTAATGCTGTTCATCGAGAACTCCAGAGTAAACTTTAGAAAGCCCCCCAAGCTATTAAGATGTTGTAAAAAATCTATGAGGAGTGTATCTGGTCCTTTCCACAGGAAAAAGATATCATCTACAAAACGTCTGTAAAAGATGATACTAAAATGGTTCAACATAATCTCACTTTCCCAGGCCACCATGACCAGATTTGCATAAGTATTAGCACAACTAGTGCCCATGGCCACACCTCTTTTCTGTCAATAGAGTTTGTCTTGAAACAGAAAGACATTGTTATCTAAAACTTGTTCTAGTAGTAAGCAGAGTAAATCTGCCTTATGCACTGACATGAAATCTTGTTCCAACAATAGTTTCCTGACCATCCCTATGCCTTCCTCATTAGGGATACATGTGAATAATGACTCCACATCCATGGTGGTCAATAAAATATCTGTAGTGTCAACTAAAGTAATGGTATGTACAAACAAGTCAGTTAGAAACTGTTCTGTATCTTTCAGAACATGTGTATATCTAGATAGAACCTGTTTAAATTCATTATCCAAATAAATGGAGACCGGTTCTGTGAGCCAGCCTGCGCCAGAAACTATAGGTCTAAATGATGGAGAAGTAAGATTTTTATGTATTTTTGGTAAACCGTGTATCCTCGGTATTACAGGATACGCTACATAAAAATAATCAAACAATTCAGCAGTTATTAGATTCATCGTCTTACACTCAAGCAAAGTATTATAAATACTACTATGTATTGTGGCTATATATTCAGGCGAAATCAATTCATAAGATTCACTTCCTAACATTGCAAGCATGGAAAGCAAATAGAAGTCATGATCTAACACTACCACCGGTCCACCTTTATCTGCTGGACGTATGACTATACTCCTATTATTCTTAAGGCTATCAAAAGCTATTCTTTCTTGTTCACTCAAGTTATTGCCAGTGGTTATTATCTGACTATTAAATTGATTATACAAGTCATTTTCCACCGCTTTAAGAAATAATTCTAAATCCGGTGGTAAGTGTGGACAAAATGTGCTATTCTTTTTAAAACACATTAATCCTGAATTAGGAGCATCAGCAAACATAAGTTTCAAAGCTACATTTCGTGTAAAAAGTCTCACTGCTAAAATTGCTTCACTCACATCTATTTTGCCTGATGGTATGAAGTTCATACCTTTGTCCAACAGACTCAGTTCATCACGTGTTAGCTCATAGTTAGAAATGTTCAATACTAAAGACCTTGATTCCAGGTCTTCTTGGAAAAGTGTACCTGCTGTTGGACCGGAGGGTCCTTCCGTTTGGCTCCCCTTCCTGGATCCTGGTCCGTTGATCTTTTTCTCCCCACCCGAATAGGTAGGGGAACCACTGGAAAATTCTGGCCCTCTGCTTTATCAAGCTGTATCTTCCTTCTCACTACAGTGCTGGTACGAACCATGTTATCATCATCCTTAACTTGTTGATCCGACATTAACTCTGCCGGTGTAAAATATATTGAAGTTGTCGGATTTGGAGATATAACTCCTTCCGTTAGCAAGCCACCTTGTACGTTGTCCTCCATAACCACTGATACACTTCATTTTGTCTTTTCAGACCTGAACTGTTTCAGTTCCTCTTTTTCCTCTGATTGAAGATCCGTCGAGCCAATGGCCTTCACTGGCTGTGAGGGCTCCTCCCTCCTAGTAATCGTAGATGTTCTCTGATTAGCTGCAGCATTTTGGATAACTGTAGCATTATCCATGGCCGCTCCATAAGTCTTCGGCCACATAAAAACTTTGTTCTTAGCTGTTTATCTCTAAGTTTTTTCTTTTTCTGTTCTAGCCAATGGCCTTCACTGGCTGTGAGGGCTCCTCCCTCATAGTAATTGTAGATGTTCTCTGATTAGCTGCAACATTTTGAGTAACAGTCGCATTATCCATGGCCGTTCCATAAGTCCTCGGCCACATAAAAACATTGTTCTTAGCGAAGTCCTGTTTATCTCTGTTAAGTTTTTTCTTTTTCTGTTCTAATAGAGTATGTTCATATCTTAAAACTCTATCTATTAACTCATGCATGTATAGCTCAGTTGTATCAACTCCGTTCAGTTCATTCAACTTTTCCTGCTGTTCAATAATCATATTTCTCAGGTCTATCTCTAAGGGATGAAAAAAGTCTAGCAACAGCTGTATATACGCATTGCTAGCTTTTAGGTTGATCTGTTGCCACTTAATGAGTAGACTGGGTAAGTGTTCCCATATAAATATTATTCTCAATGTCTCGTTAATTGTGTGGTACTATATAAGAGAAAATGTATGAGTGTTTAGTAGTACGTCTGAAGAAGCGGAACACATCTCCGTGAAAGCGCTTACGTTTGCAAATAAAGCTGTTCTTGGTTTTTCGTTGAAGTGGATTATTTCATTGGATTGTCATCACCATATTTGGATCAGCACCTTCTTTACATCTCTATTTGGGTTCGTTTTCAATATATATATATATATATATATATATATATATATATATATATATATATATATGGTATATAGATATATATATATATATATATATATATATATATATATATATATATATATATATATATATATATATATATATATATATATATATATATATATATATATATATATATATATATATATATATCTATATATATATATATATATATATATATATATATATATATATATAATATATATATATATATATATATATATATATATATATATATATATATATATATATATATATATATATATATATATATATATGTATATATATATATATATATATATATATATATATATATATATATATATATGGATCTACCTGACTACATGTAAACATCAAGAAAGCGACTTCACCTTCACCGACAACCACATAATCGCAGTTCACAAACACGCACCACATACACTCCACACATAACAACAAACAACAAACAATCCCTCATCCAAACCACAACACACACACACCAAGCAAATAAAAAAACAACACTAACACCCATACATAAAACATACAAACAACCCTACCTAACCCCTTACCTAATCACCTCCACTCTCATCGCACTCACACTATCACCTAACCCACCTAACTCTCTAAACTCCCGCCCAAAAACTATACTAAACTACTGCACCTAACCTACAACCCCCGCCTCTAACCCTAACTCACTTATCCCACCTATACTTATACCACTCGCCAACGCACAGACGCCGGCACAGCATACCTTACCCCACCCGTACCTAACCCTCAAACCTCCCCCCCCACCCTTTTGTCCTCACATCCCTCGTCCGCATTGCACACTTACCTTATTCGCACTTTAACGTCCGCTACCACACCCTACTCCCCACTCCTTTCCTCATCTACGTGTTGTCTTTTCCTCCGTTTGCTGGTCTTTCTGCCTTAGATCTTCTCTGGCGTTGGTCTCTTCTGCTTTTTTCACTTTTCTGAAGTTAGTCTAGGTGATATATATATATATATATATATATATATATATATATATATATATATATATATATATGGTATATATATGTGATATATATATATATATATATATATATATATATATATATATATATATATATATATATATATGGTAATATAAATATATATATGGTATATATATGGTGATATATATATATATATATATATATATATATATATATATATATATATATATATATATATATAGTATATATATGGTAATATAAATATATATATGGTATATATATGGTATTACTAACATGACAAATATTATTTTCTTGTCAGACTGGTACATTCTCAAGTAAGAATCTGTACGTCAAGTAATAGATTGGGGTAAAAACATGAACAATCACAAGATTCACAAATAATTTGACAAAAGTTTTGAACTATAAATTGAATTAAAATATAAATAAACATGACTTTCACAAATAGTATGACCATTTTATGTAAAGCAGCAGTGGAGCTATTAATTTGTAGTGATTCCTTGAGATACATCACTGAAACATGTAAGTACATTTGTCATTAAGCTAAACAAACCATTTGTCCTATTACAAGGAATTATATATAATTCCTTAAGAAATGCCACAGAGATTTAATGCAGATAGAGCTGGGATTATAGCTTCATAGGTAAGTACTAGGCTAGCTGCCCTTGAGGGCCATTTTAAACACAGCCAGTTTTCCTTTTTGTGCACAAATGAACCTATCCCATTTGGTTAGACATTGGCCTTACCCATCCCATGGCCGATAATTATATATTGATGAGAATGATTGGCATCATATCAAAGATAACTTGAGGGGAACCATGCATTACTAGTACAGGAGGCAGTCCTGGAGTACATTTCCATCCATAGATCCAAGTTTTTCTTGAATATGAACTTTGTTTATGTAGATTGGAAGTCTGCTCCAGAGCAGCGGTGTCCACTATGAGATACACTTGTCTGTCCAAATCATACTCTTGATGTTGCAGAACAGGTTTAGATCCCTTGACCAAGTATTTTTGATGCTATTTGACTTGCTGATGTGCAGTAAATCCATCAGTATTGGGTTGGAGGATGACTTGTATGTCAGACACCAGTCACCTCTTAGCAGTCTGTAGGATACTGAGTATAGTGACAGGGCTTTGAGTCAGTCCATGCAAGACATGTGTTTAGGCCTTGTATCCTGTTAGTAAGGTATCTCTGTGGATGTTTCAGTTGTTGCATGTGTCTGGACAGATACATGCAAAAGGAGCATTATATTCAATGAATGGCCTAATGAGGGCTGAGTACAGGGGACAATGACATCCCTAAATCTAGACAGTTTTTTTTGTTTGTAAGCTATACAATATAGAAAGACTTTCTTACAACAATGGATACAGTTTGGTCAAAAGTTAGGTCACTGTCCACATAAATCTGAAATCCTGCACAACTGGGTCATCTGTCAGGAGGTGTATTGTTAATGTGGTACTACCCTGGGATAGATGACTTCCTGAAGGATACAATAATCCATTTTTTAGCATTTAATTTCAATCCATGATATCGGCATCAGTTTATATATTTGGGACAATCATTCCTGGAGGATGGCAAAGTAATTATTGGATTCAGTGACTGCTCCTAACTTGCAGTCATCACAGACTTAGTCACATCCATATTTTAGCTAGATTAATGCAAGTTGCGTCTTAAGGCAGTATCTTTTTACTTGTTGATTCTATGGTATATTGAATGCCAGACTGTAAAACACACATGTATTCCTTTACTTTAGACTCAGTAACGTGACAAACTAAGTGGACATAAATACTTGCCCTTAGATCAGTCAGAGCCCTTCGGTATTTACTTTTTCTTCAGAAAAGTAGATGTCAAACAGGAGAGGTCCTATCACTGAACCCTGTTTATTTTGCTTTTCTACTATGCCTGATTGAGGAATTGTGTCCAAAGCTTTGGTCAGGTCGAGGCATGCATTGTGTACTGTTTTGCCTTCATCAATTGCTTTGATGACTTTTCAAAAAAATCCACCAGGTTCGGTAAGCATGACCTGCCCTTGATGAACAGAAACAGAGACAGGTCCAGTGTTTGGAGGTTTTCTATGCCCTGATTGATTAGTTCTATGATAACTCTTTCCATGACTTTGCATATGAGGCTGGCTAGACTTATTGGTCTGTAATTACCTGGATCTAGGGAAGGTCCTCGCTTATAAAAGGGAATGACTGCAGCTGTTCTCCATTTACTTCGTGCAAAGCCTATATTGAGGCTGAGATTGAACAGTGTTGTTAGGGGTGTGGCTAAATCATGCCTTGTGTTATTTAGATGCATCCAGGGATATTGTCAGGAGCCATTGATGTAATATATTTAGCTTTTGGTCGCACTTTTAGGACTTGGGCTTGTGTGATAGCTGGAGGTGAATCAATTTCAGGTACATCTTTAGGGACAGTTGGAAGGGAGAGAGGGGTAAAGTTAGAGATAATTTATCAGCTAGTAGGTTTGCTATATCTTCAGCCTCAGTGTAGGTAACATTGTTCACAATGAGCTCAACAAATTGTTGCATTGTGCTTTTGAGATTACGAACATAACTATAAAGTGCCTTGTGATTGTCTTCCACTTGGGTAGTTGTTTTAGCCTTAAACTTGGCTATGGTGGATTTTATTAAGCTCCTGGGTTGTTTGTTTATTTCAGTGACAAGGGCTCTAATATTCTGGGACTTACTCTTCTTACTTTGGGAAAAAATTCTTTCCTTTTGTTATAAACCCTGTTGATATTATGGTGCCACCAGGTGGGTTTGTTTTTGGGGTTTGCACCTACACTTGTTTCTGTGGGGGACAGCTGTATTTATGCAGCTCTTTACATGCCAATATAGTTTAGAGGTGTACATTTCTATGTATTCTGTGGAGCTAACTGGATTTGGTGGTGATTTGAAGCTTGCCAATGTATCACTTCGGAGTAATTAGTTTGTCTTAAAGAAATTTCTAACAGTACCTTGAGTTCTCTGGTTTTAATTTTATTTAGAAGAAGACTGCTTTATGGTCACACCTAACAAGTGATGAAGACTGCTTTATGGTCAGACCTAACAAGGGATGAAGATGCACAAGGAACAGTGCAAGATACTCCCATATTAGTAAGGACAAGATCCAAGATGTTACTCCCCCTAGTGGGTACTCTGACTAATTGTTCCAGAGCATTTGTATTGACGAAGTCCAGGAATCTCTGTACTTGTGCACTAGTGGTGGGGTAGGCTTCCCAGTCTATAGTTGGATAGTTTAGATCACCTAGGGGGATGGTATTGGTTTAAATATTGAGTAATTCTAGTTCCTGTATAGGATGTGTGGTTTTCTTTTATCAAGGAGGGAGATCTCTAGCTAGCTAATGTATGATACCAGACCTTTCTAATGGTTAATTGGACACAAGAAGCTCTAGTTCATCATACCTTGATGTGAGTCTCTTCTGGATGTAGACTGATATACGTCCACCTTTTTTCCTCTCTTGCACATTAGCTGGTCTAAACATGTGGAAGGCATTATAGCCCTTCACAACTGAGTGTTTGCTGTCTGACATTTTAAACCATATTTCAGTCATTACACAGATGTCAACGTCTTCCAGTGTGAGAAGGGCTTGTAGGGAGTATAGTTTCTTATTTTTGTTCCTCACATTGATTAGTAACACCTTCATATTTCCCTTTGCTTGTTTAATTATGTTGCTTGGTTTATCAGGTTGGCATTGCCTAAAAAGGCACTATGGGGTAGACAATGCCTTTCCCAATAATAAAAATCTGAGAGGGGACAGATGCAGGCCATCCCTGGTGAAGCAGCATGGTCTGTTGATCATATCCTCCCAGGCTGACAAATATTGGACCCCCTTTGAATGACACCAAAAACAAAGCCAGTTATTGAAATCAATTATTTTTTTGCTCATATCATGGCATCATCTTTGGAGAACGTAGAATACCTGCTCAATGTTAGACTCATACCTGCCTTGTACACATAGTCTGAGAGCTCTGTCAAATCAATCTTCATATAGTCCAGGGAGGTACACTGAAGTCATTGACACCAACTTGAACTATGACTGAGTCATACCAAGACTTGTTCAAGGACATGTGTGCATGCGTGATCTGATGGATCCTGGCACCAGGCAAGCAACTAACCATCATGCTTTCCTTGCTCAGCCTGGTAAGGGGTGCATCTATGTCTTACAATGGAGTCACCTATAACAGGAATGTTTTGTTGCATCAATGCCTGCTTTACAAGCTCAGCATCTGTGACTTTGAGACTCCATGTTCTATGTGAGGAGATAGGCTTAACTTGCTGAGTGTGCTGTGTGTCTGTGTGTCTGTGATATGTATTGGAGGTCTTTGAGGTTTAGGCAAGTTAATCTTTAGAACTTCAGCATATGATGGATTATGTGTATTGTGATGGCCTTGCTGACATGTAGTATATGATGTACTGGTGATGATTGTGGTGTCTGAGTTTACTGTGTGTGAGATTTTTGCCTTCATGGATGTTATACTATATGTACATCTCTCAGATACTGTGTTATGCTGTTTGAGTAATAAATAATCATCAGACAGCATGAAAAAATTCTTACATAGTCTCAAGATACCTTTTCAGTCAGGGTGGCTACGGAAGTTGTGTAAAAGTGCTGGTTCATGATACCAACAAGATTTTGGGAACAGGAGTAAGTATAACTGCTTGGAGTTTGATTTTAAGATAATGTTTGTGTGGACTTGCTACTGAGTATTTAAAGTTCAGTTTAAAACAACTAGCCTGGAAACCTTCTTCTGCCACCAGTAAAAAGCAGTTACTTGTTGTATCTTTCGGCTTTTCCCAGTTAGGGGTCGCCACAGTGGAACTCCGGTCCGCTAATGATTGGCAGTAGATTTTTACGTACCGGCTTGCCA
Source organism: Protopterus annectens (assembly GCF_019279795.1). NCBI lineage: Eukaryota > Metazoa > Chordata > Ceratodontiformes > Protopteridae > Protopterus > Protopterus annectens. The sequence continues at coordinate 130,305,966 of NC_056748.1, read as the reverse complement.
GGCCTGACGCACAACCTTCAATGAAGGTACACCCATTCATGCATGTCACCACACAGAAGACGCTTTAGCTGAGAATCGAACAGGACAACGTCTTACTGTGAGGCGACAACGCTACCGCAGCACCACCACAGATTAGAGAGAAAGTTATGGATTTAGATGAAATAGATTGGACGAAGGTTTGTGCATATTAACAGAATGTTACTGCAAGTGCTATTTATAATAGTTACATAGTTTGGTATGTATCCATCAATAATATGGAATTATCTAGAAAGAACAATTTCAGACTTATTGATACTTATTTGTATTTCTTTTTCCAGTCTGCATCTCTGATGCAATTGCATTTGCTGTTTTCCAGTATTTCTTGAACTGATTTTGGAATAACTTGTGATTATCAGGCAAATTTTGTGAAGAGTTTTTCACTACTGGATGATATGAAAGGCATTATTACCAGCTGCATTCTGTCTTGGTTTCTGAAAAAATAATATCATGGTTTGAAAATTTTTTTTTTTTTTTTTTATTTTATTTTATAGGTGAGTGGTAGCTTTCATTTAGTAATTTAGATAGTAATGCATTGAATGGAAATTAGGTTATTGTGAACAGTAATCAATTAGCTTTCCTTAAGGTGATGCAAAAGTGTTCTGTGTTATTAGCTATAGAAATCAAAACATTTTGAATTTAGTGGATTGTATAATTGCTACATATTTTTGGTGAGAGAGAGTAATTATGGGGAGGCCATATTTTGACATGGCAACCAGCTTATTGAACACAATAACTTATCTTGTCTCTTTGGTAAGTTTAGACATTTTATAGGTGATTTTTTCTTGTAGAATAACTTTGCCTAAGTTTCTATGTAAACAGTAAATGAGGTACTCTGATCAAATCCTGGACCTAAATATTTTTGTTGTTCAGTGTATTGCAGGGGAGTACTTGTTAGTTTTACAATGGCGGTAACGTGGGATATTTTGGGTTTTTGTGGTGTTCCAAGCAGGATAACAATGTGTTTTGCTGGGGTTTAATGTTACCTGGCTAACATCTATGTGGTCTGAAATGTCACACCTCCAGCAACCTACACACATCTCGTATTCCAGAGCATTTTCTGAAAAATAAACTTAAAAGCCTAAAAAATGTAAATATTTTGAAAACAGTAAAAAGTACTATAACTGAACAATAGTGAACCAGTGAGAAATATTCTTTAAATATAATTATAATGCAGACAAACCTAAAATTATATTTTTTGCTCAACTTTCACAAACTGCCATATTTTGGAAAATGTACAACCTAGATTATTAGCCATACATAAACTTTCACATGGCAAAAAGAAATTCCACTGAGTGCATGTTTATTGAGATAGTTACACTAATATGAAAATATATGTTAAATTGTACAATTAGCAACGTAAATACCACCAAGTATCTCTCAAGATGTGCAACTTACTGTGTAAATATCACATACCGTTTTCTTCAATGACATCTAATGTTTCACATGATTTCATACAACAAAGTTTATAAGCCACTTGTTTTAGAAGTGTTAAGCACACACATGGAAATATTGTTTATTTTCATAAGTCTAACCAATAGCCAGCAATATCTCGGGTATAGTGTGATATAAATGGACATAGACAATAAATTTTCCTGTCTTCTATAATGGCATACAACACCATACCCATCAACAACACATAGAGCTTTCATTAAAGAAAACATGAACATAAATGTGAAAATATGAAAAATAAGTGACAAACTGATTAATTTCTCTGTTGCGGGACAGTCTACATTAACAAGATTAACAATTTTAGCGTCATTTTGTTAATAACTCATTTTACTTTGTAATACTGTCTATTATTAGCTGGTAAGTCACTTAGTTAAAGAAGCTAGACCCAAAAAAAGGTCTGGATACCATAAGGAACTATGGAAGTATACAAAAAAGGCATTGTAGGCTTCAATGAGTTAAGCTGTGTGAAGCTAGTCAGTTCCATACTTAGCTAAAGTGTTTTTGAAGAGACTTACTGATGGTATTAGGTGTTTTATTTATATTAGTAAGGACTACACTCATAGGTTCATAGGTAGGTACTAGGCTATTGGCCCCAGGGCCTATATAAGCCTAGCCAAAAGGTACCCTGGCTTTCGCCACCCAAGAAAATTATTTTCCTTTGCCACTGTCGAGCAAAGCCATAGAAGTGATCCCCAGGGTGAATTTCCTATCTCCCATCCAATCACCAAGATTTTTCTTGAAAAGTGCTAATGATGAGCTTTGTTTGATATAGATAGGTAATTCATTCCAGAGTATGGGAAGTCTCTGGGACAGGAATCTATCCCTCCAGCATGTTCTGTTTATTGTGGTGACAAGGTTTAGGTCCCTAGAGCATGTAGCTCGGAGGAATTAGGATTTCATTAAGTGGAGCATGTCCAAAAGCTCTGGGTTTGACATAGCTTTGTATGTTAGGCAGAGATCGCCTCTGAGAAGGCAATAAGTGATGGAGTAAAGTTGCAGTTTTTTGAGATGGTCTGCGTAGGGCATCTGTTTGAGGCCGGTAATCCTCTTTGTGAGGTATTTATGCGGCCTTTCCAGTTGTTGTAGATGTCTTGTGAGGTACATACCAAAAGTGTCGTTGTACTCTATAATGGGTCTAATGAGTGATGAGTAGAGGAGAACAATGACCTCTTTTTTCCTGGATGAGAAACCTTTTGTGATGAGGTGTGCCACATAGAAGGATTTCCTGACTACTGTGGCAATGTGATTATCAAAGGAGAGACTACTGTCCATCTGTGTCACAAGGTCTCTTATCACACTTTTGGTGTTAAATAGACTACCGCTTATGAGGTAGTTCAAGGGTACAGAGTTTTTACCAAAAGGGATGACAATGCACTTTTTGGCATTGCGCTTGAGGCCATGGCTTTGACACCAGGCATCTGTCTCAGCGAGGTCCTTTTGTAGGATGTCCACTTCTTTTGGAGTTTTGATTATGGCTCCTAGTTTGCAGTCATCTGCGAACTTTGTTATCCAAAGGCCTTCTGTGTTAGCCTGTACTTTAGAGAAGTAGATACCAAACAGGAAAGGACCCAGGACTAAACCCTGTGGTACTCTACTTGTCACTGATCTGTAGTTGGATTTGGAGTCTGCTACATTCACAGTGTGGGTTCTGTCAGTGAGCCAGTTGGCAGCCCATCTTGTGACATGGGGATTTATACCTAGTTTAGTGAGTTTATTTATAATTCCAGAGTGGGGGATGGTATCAAAAGCCTTGGCGAGATCTAGATAGGCTGTGTGAACTACCTTACCCTCATCCTGGCTTTGGTGACTGCTTCAAGAAAGTCTATCAGGTTCAGGAGACATGATCTGCCTTTTTCAAACCTGAACTGGGTGGGGTCCAGAATTTGGAGATTACCAATGTCTTTGTTTATAAGTTCCATGATGATACATTCCATAGCCTTGCAGACCAGGCTCGTCAGGCTAATGGGGTGTTCGTTTCTGGGGTTCATGGTGGCTCCCCCTTTGTGAAGTGGGATAACCGTCGCTGTGCGCCATTCAGTGGGTACATAGCCTGAGGTGAGGCTATGATTGAACATGGTACTTAGGTGGGGTGCCAATTCATTCTGTAGTTCATGTAGAACGTAGCCTGGGATGTTGTCAGGTCCCATGAATGCTGCATTCTTGGCTTTGGAGAGTGTGTTTTTTACCTGTGCAGCTGTGATTACAGGAACTTTGCATTCTTCCGGTATAGAGATGGGCCCTTCAGGGGATGAGAGGTGGGTAAAGTTAGCACTGAACCTATCTGCCAGGATGTTGGCAGTATCAATTGGTTCTGTATATTTAGTACCATTGTGCTGTAACTTAGAGCATATCTGAGTGTTGCCATTGAGATTCTTGACATAGCTAAAAAATGCTTTGTGGTTGTCTTTGGAGGATTTTATGAGGGATCTCAGCTTCTTACTGAGGCTGACCAGGGAGTTCATCCAATCATGGGATTTTACTCTTTTTTGCAACAGTTTATTTCTTCTGTTGCAGAGTTTGTTTATGGCAGGGGACCACCAGATTGGCTTCCTTTTTTTGGAGGATAGCATCTTGGTTCTGTTAGGGATTGCACAATCCATGCACTCATGTAAGTGCTTACAAAGTGCATTTGTGTAGGACTCAGCAGTCATACCTCTATTGCCCATTAGCATAGGTGTCATGAAGTTTGCCACTTCTGTCTTAAGAAGTGTGAAGTTGGCTTTGGAGAAAATTTTTACAGTGGTTTCCCTAATGGGGTGGTGGGTGGGGGAGGGATATGGATGTCTAGGGTGATTAGCTTGTGGTCAGATCTGACCAACGAGGAACTGACCTTTGGTGTGGAGCACCGGTTGCCCATGTTGGTAATGACCAGGTCTAGGATATTGCTGCCCCTGGTGGGGGTGTGGATAAGTTGATCCAAGGCATTAGAATTTATGAATTCCAGAAATCGTTGAGCACAGTTTTTCCAGTTAATGGTGGGGTAGTTAAAATCACCCATTATTAGGGTGTTAGGTTGTACACTAATATTTTCCAGTGTATCAAGAAATGAGGAGTGGGAATCCTGGGGCATGGTGGGGGGGTCTATAGCAAGCTACAATTTGGATTGCGGTCTTTCCCAGAGTTAGTTGCACTTGGATAATCTCGGATGCATTATGCTAAGCAACTAGCCTGGAGGTGTGGATATCCTTAATGAATATGGACATGCCTCCGCCTTTAGTGTTTCGGTCCAGGTTAGGTGGCCGAAAGGTGTGGTATGAATTATAGCCTGGTAATGCAAGGGTACTCTCTAGAGCCTTGAACCAGGTCTCTGTCACTGCACAGATGTCGATGTTCTCCATTTTAAGGAGTGCCTCGAGTGAGTGCATTTTGAGGTTTAGACTTCTAGCATTGAGTAGCAGTACCCTCAGATTTTGCTTGCTTGTACCTGTTATGGTGGTGAATTTGTCATTTGAACTTTGCCTAAAAAAGGCACTATAGGGGTGGCTAGACCCTTAGGCAGTATCCGGAATCCCAGGGTCGACAGGTGCAGGCCATCTCTGGCAAAGCATCGTGGTTTGTCGATCATGTCATCCCAGGCAGACAGATACTGGATCCCCTTAGAATGACACCAGAAGCTTAGCCAATTGTTGAAGTCAATCATTTTGTCCTTGTACTGCGGTATCATTCTGGGTAATGGCAGGATGCTACTCAGGGCTAGGGTCATACTTGCCTGGGCTACAAGATCAGACAGCTCCTCCATGTCCCTTTTCATGTAGTCCAGGGAGGCACTTCTCAGGTCATTCACACCAAAATGGACAATGAGAGAGTCATATTTGTACTTGTTGTGGAGTGACCTGAGTGCATGCGTTATGTGGCGGATCCTGGCACCCGACAGGCAGCTGACAGTAACTTTTTCTTTGTTTAGCCTGGTGAGTGGAACATCAGTGTGCCTGACTACAGAGTCACCTATGCCTAGAGTGTTGGGTACGCTGTTATGCCTTATGGGCTGTGGTTGAGTGGCACAAAGAGTTTGTGGGCTATGTGTCATTTGGGTTGTGTTGGGGGTGGAGGTTGCTTGTGTTTCTGCTTTGGAGGTCCCTGTTGCCTGGGCAGGTTTTTACTGAGAGCCTCTACGAATGTAGGTGTGTGTTTTGTGTTTCTATGTGTGTGTTTTGGTGGTGTAGGTTTTGAGGGACTATGTGATGAGTGTGGTGTGGTGCAAGTGTTTACCATGTCTTCTTGACTGTCTAGTCCAGTCTTGGGTGAAGAGAGCTTTGCTTACAGTTTGGCTATATAAGTGCATCTCTCACAGGTTGTAGTGTTGGGTGGTAGGAGCAGAGGGTTGCCTGTGTTCATGAGGCAATTGCTACATTATAAACTTGTAAACTGGAAACAATAGGAGTCAGCAGCACCAAATGAGTATTAAAACTGTTTAATGTAAGCGCTTTCGGCTCGGACTATTCCAAGCCTTCTTCAGACAAAACAGTTAACCACAAACAGCCAAAATTTAAATAGTAACGTCAATTAAGACCTTAATTAATCATTAAAGTGCTATTGCTTTAAAAAATGTATCTTAATTTGACTTAAAACACCAAAAGAAAAATCAATTATTTGAAAAACAGTTGTATAAAATGTATTAATACTACTATACAAATACAAATATATATAATAAAATATCAAATATATAAAGAAATATCAAATATATACAGTATATAAAATATACAGTATATAAAATATGGGGTTAAATTACAAAAAATCATATATATTAAAGGTTATTACATATCATTTTTAATATAAAATGTGAATAAAGAATATATATGTTAATATACATAAATAAATAAATGTGTATATACACATTATAAAACTTAGTCTAACATATTATCTTTTTAATGAAAGAAGTTTTAATACACATTTAATAGAGAGTGCTTCATTCAATCCTGGGAAAGCTTGGGCATTTGTGACAATTTGCCATTTCAACTCATCTAACTCTAATAGCAACTGCCAAGGGCCTCCTCTAATGTCTAATGTTCTCTGCTGCAAAATTATAAATTTAAAAAAATGTGTTGAATTATGAATTATGTGTTTGGCTAAGGCATTATTAGGATCTTTTTTATTGATTGCATTACAATGCTCGTATATTCGTTGTTTGAATTTGCGTTCCGTCTTACCAATGTAAAAGGCATCGCACATTTGACATAAAGCTGCATATGTTACTGCCTTAGTGTCACAATTGAATTTACAATTAAGGTGATATTTAGTACCATTAATATTGCAGGAATTGGCGACTAAGATGTGTTTACATTGTGGACAAAAGCCACATTTAAACATGCCTTTAATCCTGGAATGTGTGTGACATATATTATTTTTCCTTTCTAAAATATTTTTAAGGTTCAACCCACGTTTATAACTTATTTTGGGTTTATTCCCTTATGATTTTAAAAGTGTTTCATTACTACTGATTATGGCCCAATTTTTATATAAGATGTTCTTAATGAGGTCAGAATCAGTTGAATACATATGCAAAAAACTGGTCTGGTATGACACTTTAGTTGATGTAGTAAGGGTAATGGAATTACTGATTGTTGCTTCTGAATCTGAGTTACTATCAACTACTGTTTGGTTTGAATTCTGTTCAAATGATTTGTAAGAATTCAATAAAGGAATAAAAAATCCATTGGCTCTTTTTTGTTCAACTTCCAGCCTTAACGCTGTGATGATATTATTAGGATAACCCCTATTCAAAAACATTTTTTCTAATAAGTTGCATTCATGTTCAAAATCCGTGTCATCTGATATCATTCTCACTGCTCTCACCATCTGGCCCTTAATTACGGCACGTTTTTGATGGTGAGGATGACAACTGGTATAATGCAAAAAACTATTAGAATAGGTTGACTTCCTATATATATTGCTTTTGAAACAATGATTGAGTTTATCCTTCTCCAATAATATATCTAGATAATTAATGGAATCAATGCCAATAGTATAGGTAAATTCCAAAAATGATGTAGTCTTAGATATAGTGTCAATAAATGCAGGAATTTCACCATAATCGCCTGTCGATATGCAAAACATGTCATCTTGGTACCTGGTGTACCAATAGACATTGTGTTGAAATAATGAGTCGAGGAAAAGATGTGAATGCTCCCAATATGCCATCACTGTATTGGCAAAACTGCCACCGCATGGGGAGCCCATTGCTACACCTGACTTCTGTAGATAAAAATTGTTGTTAAAAGTCATATAGTTATTAGTAAGAATAATGTCTAGTAAAGAAGTCACTAAATAAATAATATTGTGATCAGCTTTTTTACTCAAAAGGAACTCAGAAACCCATTCAATACCTAGGCTTTGGGGGATGACAGTATATAGATCTTTGACGTCTATTGTTAGAAAAAAACAGTTTGGTTTATATTCTAACTTGTGGATGTTCTGTAAAAAGGACCATGAGTCTCTACAAATTTGTACTTCAGTTTCAAGAAATGGTTTTAAAATACTGTCAATATATTTGGCACACCCATATGTAATAGAACCTCGCCCATCTACTATAATTCTAAATGGGGGTTCTTCCAATGATTTATGAATCTTTGGGGTGCCAAATATTGCTGGAATTTTTGGGGCCAGCATCAAAAAATAGTGATACAAGTCAATATCAATGGATGCTTCTAAAAATAGATCTTCAATGGCTTGTTTTATTCTATTGTAGGCCCCATTAACTTCATTAAGTGATACCTGACAATAAGACGCTGTACTAAGGTGAGCCTCAATTTTATCAATATATAATTCTTGATCCATAAAAACAAGCCCCCCTCCTTTATCGGGTTTCATAATTCTAACTTTACAATTCTTTAGTAAGGCAATAAATTCTCGTTCTTCGTCACTTAAGTTATTATTACATGATTTCTTAATAGGACAATGTTTGATAGCTCTAAAATCAAACTCACAAATTCTTTCAAAGGTTGTAAGATCAGAATGCAATATTGGATTAAATGTGCTTACAATCTTGATGGGGTTAATGACAGTAGAATTGTTACCCATCAACAAATTTAAATTAAGTTTCAACAAACAATTTTAAATCTATTATGGTGTCCGCTAAATTCATATCCTTCGAAGGTACAAATGTAAGTCCTTTAGAAAGAAAGTCTACCATTTCACCTTCAACTGATAGGCTGGTGTAATTAAAAATCTTAAAGTCACCTTTGGATGAAATGGAAATTTTAACTTTCCAACAATCTACAGTCTCACTATTAGTTATCTCCTGCGGTTCCTCTTGGAGTTCCTCGTTGTTGTCCAGTTCCTGTTCTTCCTCCCATTGTTGGATTTGGGATTGGAACTGGACTGAAAACCTTGATCTGCCTTTTCATTGACCCTTCCAATGTCGTTGTTATTATTGTTACGATCAATGAGCCTTTAACTGGCTCTCCTAATTAGCCAAAGGAATGTTGTTATCAGGCCCATTGTTTTGTGGCCCTAAATTGACTGCTGGGCCATTTGTGTCAGTATTTAAACGACTGTTGGGAGGGTCTGGATATGCTTGTTGTTTAGAATAAGCTTCAATGTCTCTTGCTAGCTTTTTCTTTTTAGTATGCAAGAGTTTGTCCATTGTTGTGTCAATACTGCTATAAATGCGGCAGTATTCAAACTTATATCGATTAAAGTCAGTATGATTTTTAATAACTTGATCCAACATGTCAAGGTCTGCTTTAAAAGTACCAATATCTGTATTATAATACACAATTAAGGCTTTTAAAAAATCATGGGCTTGGCGGTCGAATAGTTCTAATAATTCGTGATGAAAAGGAGACCCAGCAATGAGCCCTGCTGGATAGCGCCACTGGCGGAGGCCCTTTGGAATGACATTCTTATTGATGCATTCCTGAAGGTAGGAAACTTCAAGTTGAAGTTTTCTACACTTAAACATCTTGACGTCAAACTCATTAATTAAACTTAATAGATTGTTATTTGCTTGCACATTGCTTTGTTCACCAGGCGAAGCATTATTATTAAAAGTCTCTTCAAAAAAAATTATCTTTACTGAAAAAAGCCGTGACTGATGGTATATTAGAAACTGTCTCGCTATTCACCAGACCAGTCACATTATTACGAGAAATAGTTCCGTTATTAAATGATATTGCGTTACCTTGCCCAGGCTGAATGATGTCGGCTGTTCCTGTAGAGGACATTGAAGCGGAAACAAGCCTGGAAGCATAGCTTGGTAACGGGGCTGATCCAATAGAATTAACCTCTCCGTTAATTAATAAAGGTCCGTTGGAATTGTTGCCGCTTTGTGAGGACAACACCGGATCTTGTTTAACCCCACAAATAGTAGTGTCCACCTTCTGAGAAAGTGCTTCTACCCGTCCGAGAAGCACTTGAACAAGTGCCGTCAAATTACCAATTGCATCTTCCTGTTGAGATCCGTTGTTGTTAACAGAACCAGATACAGGATTAGCTTCAGGGTTATTGCTCTCTTCGAATAAAGGCTGCGAACCCACTCCATTTCCAGTAGCCATGACACCGACAAAAACTTCGAAAACAACTCTTTATATATTTGATATTTTATTATATATATTTGTATTTGTATAGTAGTATTAATACATTTTATACAACTGTTTTTCAAATAATTGATTTTTCTTTTGGTGTTTTAAGTCAAATTAAGATACATTTTTTAAAGCAATAGCACTTTAATGATTAATTAAGGTCTTAATTGATGTTACTATTTAAATTTTGGCTGTTTGTGGTTAACTGTTTTGTCTGAAGAAGGCTTGGAATAGTCCGAGCCGAAAGCGCTTACATTAAACAGTTTTAATTCTCATTTTGTGCTGCTGACTCCTATTGTTTCCAGTTTACAAGTTTTAAGTTGTTTTCGAAGTTTTTGTCGATTGCTACATTACCCCAAGATGCCCAGATTCATCAGGTAGACAGGAGAAAACATTGGGAGCTGACCCTTAGACATGCCTGGATAGGTGCTTATTTGTTAAGTACTAAAAACGTTTTTCTTCTAGACAAGTAAGGAAAGTTGAGTGCTGTAGTAATTTGTAGCTTACTTAGTGGTTATAACGAGTTCTGAACAAGTGCTGAGCTCAAAGAAAGAGATTTGAGTGCTGAAACTAGAAAACTGGCTAGTTCTAAGAAACAAAATTAAGCTAGAAGGCTTCCCTCCAACACAGAAAGGCTTGGGGGCTCAGAAGCCCACAAACAGTCCTGGACACAGTAAATCTGTATAATTTTTTTTTTTTTAAGTGGAAAGAGAGAAAGGAGGAGCAGAAACTAAGTGGATTGACCCTCTCAAGTGTTCTCCCTGTATTAGGTAGAATGAGGTAATGACACTAGACTGGGAGGAGAGTTCCAGATCAAATTTACAGTAGGGGTGGGCAACTGCAAAGCCACCAACTATAAGAACACAATACAAATAGAAAGAGAGGATAGGAAACAAACTGCAGAAATGTTTCTCACAGCAGAAAAGCAGCAGTGAGCCTTTAAATGAAAGTTTTAAACAGCTAAAGGAGCCTCTAGAGAAAGCTTTTAACTCCTAACAAGTTATATGACACACTCCTTGGCAGAAGATTAACCCCTTTTCCCATTTTTGCACACAGGATTCGGGTGTCATTTCAAAAGTAACAATCATCTAGAGCCACGGTTCACACTGTCGGTTGGCTAGCCCTGCCATGGTTGTTCTTCCATACTACTCATTCACAAGCACACTCACTCCTATGGCCAATTTAGAGTGTCCAATCAACCTATTGCATGTCTTTGGAATGTGGCAGGAAACCAGAGCACTGGGAGGAAACCCATGCGAATACAGGGAGTAAGGACTACATCATCAGCATAAAGCAGGCAGGCATTATGTGGAAGGTTTCATAATAGGTCGTTTATAATAAGGAAAATAAGTTTGGACCAAGGACTGAACCTTTCAGAACACCCATTTTCTGAATGTGTTTTAATGCATATCGTCTTTCAAGAATGCATTACCCAAATTAGTTATAATGTAATTGAAACTTTTACAAAATGTATAAATGCTCTTATAGGACATCATTGTAGAATATAATTTTCAAAAAGTTCCACTTAAATCAGCAGTGATATCACCCATGGTCAGAAACAATACAGAACTGTCCTAAGCTTTGTGATGAAAGGCCATCTTTAAATAGACGATGAGGCTTAAAAATGTATTACAAGAGAAAATTTGAACTTTCATAGGCTGATAGGTGTTTACTAAGCTAATGACCATAAGGGCCTTTTTAAGCCTAGCTATGCATCTCAAATCTCTGAAAAGTTCTGATATCCTTAATAAGTGTAAGCAGGGGCCTGGGAGATGAACCATTTACAGGTTGCCTATGTCCATCAGAGACATAGGTACCAAACCAAGGATGTATGTTGTGTTCCCCATCCAATTGTCCAGGGGAGCCTGTTCCAGAGATGGGGTAATCTCTGGGTTGCATACCTGTCTCTACAGCAGGTCCTATTTATATCACAAGCAAGGTTTAAGTCTTTAGAATGGGTAATTCTGGTGCTGTTTGTTTTGCGGATATGCAGGAGGTCCATCAGAGTGGGGTCTGACAATGCCCTGTATGTTAGGCACAGATCTCCCCTCAAATGCCTGTAAGAGTCAGAATACAGAGATAGAGCCTTGAGGCAGTCTGCATAGGACATTTTACTTAAGCCCTGTATTCTTTTAGTGAGGAAACTCTGTGGATGTTCCAGTTGTTGGATATGCCTGGTTAGGTGCATACCAAAGGGTGCATTGTACTCAGTGATAGGTCTGATGAATGCCAAATACAGTGGAACAATGACTTCCTTGGATTTAGACACCATACCTTTGTTTATAAGTTGCACAACATAGAAAGATTTCCTCACTACTGTAGCCACGTGATGGTCAAAGCTAGATTACTATATATGTGTATCCCTATGTCCCTGACTAATGGGTCAGCTCTAAGGGGTGTGTTGCCAGTGTGATAGTTACTAGGGATGGATGACTTCCCAAAGGATACTATTATGCATTTCTTGGGGTCTATATCATATGAGCGAATCGCACAAATTGCGAACGCTCATAATATCGAACGTACCAGACCTTGAACTTCCTATTGTGGGGGGGGGGGGCTGCACCCCCCACCCCCTCTAAATATATATTCCAACTCCGAGATCACACTACAGTGAGGAAAGGGCAAATATTCCATACTTCACTGTACCGCAATCTCAGAAAAAGCACTTTGACATCCAGTATGTTCGATATTATGAGCGCTACCAATTTGTGTGATTCACTCATATGATCTAGACCCCATTTCTTGGCATTTAGTTGTAGTTCATGGCTCTGACACCAATTGTTTGTTTGTGTTAGCCCCTCCTGGAGAACATTTGTGTCAGTGTTGGATTCAATGAAGGCTCATAATTTGCAAAAATCTGCAAATTTAGTCAGCCATAGACCACTGACATTGGCCTTGAGTTCAGAGAAGTAAATGCCAAAAAGCATCAGTCCAAGGACTGATGCCTGAGGGACTCCACTTGTGACTGGCCTCTTTGTAGAGGTGGACTCCCAGTTCTAACTTCCTGGGTCCTGTATGTGAGCTATTTGGCTATCCACTGGGTGACACGTGAGTTTGTACCTGACCTTTTGAGTTTGTCAGCAATGCCCGAGTGTGGCATTGTTTCAAATGTCTTGCCCAGGTCAAGGTAGGCAATGTGAACCATTTTGCCCTCATCCATCGTTTTGGTGATCTTCTCAAGGAAGTTCACCAGTTTGAGTAGGCATGATCTGTCCTTGATGAAACCAAAGTGGGTTGGGTCCAGTGTCTGTAGGTTTACTATATCACTATTGCTCATTTCCATGGTCCAAGATGATTTCTGAAAGGAAAGCTTGTGTACATTGGGAAGCCATTATTTAACAGAAACTGAAAAAAGCTGAACTGCATGTAGGATACCTTGACATATTAAAAATGAAAACATTGATGCATAAGATCATATGGTGATCAGAACTATTCAGTGAGACTGAAGACAACTATAGAGAGCATATGCTATGTTAGATGGAATGAAAGATATCAAGACACGCATTATTTCATTCTTGGTCAAGGTGACCAACTGTGCCAGTTTTTCCAGGATAGTCCCAGTTTGGAAGTCTCTGTCCCAGAATCCCAAACAGTGTCTTTGGGACACAGAAAATGTCCCAGTTTAGACCGCTCAGTCTGAATGGTGACCTGGCTTCCTGGGGTGGCCAGTCCTCCTGCTTTCCTATCCTGAGCAGCTCTGGGGATTTTGCAATTTTTCTGGGATGCTATTGGGTATGAGGTAAGGTCAGATGCCTTCGCCCTGGCAGGAGCCTTCCAGGCCTTGCTACCATCTGTCAGTAATTCCCCAAAGGACGTCTGCCATGGGGAGCAATGCCTGACCCCACTCACCCAGGCAGGAGCTCTCCAGGACCTGCACCCATCTTCCTGGCCCTCCCTTACTGACTTCTGTCAAGGCTGACCCCTACAGACCTCCCCTTCAACCTGTCCAAGAGACTTTCCCCGGCCGCGGCCCCCCATGTTGGGAGACTCTGCCACCTCCATGTCTCCTGCAGGCTGTCAAATCATGTCGAATCACTCATGCCCTTGGACCCTCTCAGGGGAGCTTCCCTCCCATCCCATCTGCCCTCTGGATCTCTCCTCGGCTGCTGAAGGGAAAATCCACTCTCATGAAGGCTTCAGAGTCCCCCTGCTTTCCCATCCAGAGCAGCTCTGGGGACTTTGAGATTTTTCAAGGATGCCATCGGTTATGGGGTGAAGTTGGATGCCTTCCTCATGGCAGGAGTCTGCTCTAGTACTTCCTGTAGAACTTCCATCATGGGAAGCTCTACCTGATCCCACTCACCCAGGCAGGAGCTTTTCAGGCCCTGCTGCTGTCTGCCCCAGTGCTCCCTTAAGGACTTCTGTTGTGGGAAGCTCTGCCTGACCTCCCCTCACCCAGACAGGAGCTCACCTCCTGCCACTATTTGCCTCTCTCCCACTTCCAGACTTCCTCCCCAGAGGGGGCATTGTCCATTCCCCCTCATCCAGGTGGGAGCTGTATTGTCCCAATCACTTTCCACCTCTCTCTCCCTTCCAGACTTCCATTGGGGCATATCCCCTCCCAGGCTTCCACTTCTACCCAGGAGAGAGAGCTCTTTTCCAGGGTTACATATTTCCTGACTGCTGCCAAATCATGCAGTGTCACGTGCTCTTGGAGCCTCTCAAGGGATCTTCCCAGCCTCATGGAACTCTGCTGGGCCATGAAGCCACAGACAATCACTCATCCAGACTTCCGTGACACCAGTTCTCCCCTTTGCCTTCCACTTAGGGCTTTCAAACTCACAGGGGAGAAGGCCCTAGGCCTCCTCATCTCTGCACTTTTTTGTGACACACATCATTCTCTCTCCCCCACGGTGCCAGGCACCGATGAATGTGCATCGCTTTGAGCCTCCTGGCATGTGGCTTCTTGCCACCCAGGAGGCAAGAAGCCACATGCCTCCTGGCATGTGGCTTCTTGCCTCCTGGGTGGTTCCATTCACAGAGTGGCATCCCAATAGTGCCGGGTGAAGGATGGGAGGCTAACCCACTGGCCCCGGTGTGAGATGACATGGCGGCCCTATCTCCACTCCCATGGGGGCAGGATGAATGGGATTGCAGACCTGGCTTCCCACAGTGGCCCTCAAGTGTCCCATTTTAGGTCCTGTAACAAAATGGTCACCTTGTTCTTGGTGGTTGCTGAAAGAGACTACAATTTGACCTTGCAGTACCTTTCTTGAACAGTGTTTTCATGACAGATGTGGATACATGTTTGAAATGGTTTGTTGTTTTTGATTTGTCTGAAATCACAAGCTGCATTAACTAGATGAAAAGATGATCTTCTTATAGTTTACCAAAACACATAATGACAGATTATGGTACTCAGTCACATCATATAAATGCTGCCTTTTTGTTAAAATGGAATTGTCCTGTGCACTAGTGTCAGGTCATCCTGTTATTAGTGGCTTAGCAGAAAGACATGTTCAAATCTTTAAGACTGGAAAAAAAATTATCAAACACTGTACTAGATATGGAATGAAATGTTTTCTTATTTCTGTTACAGTACAGAATTGTCCCTGTTGCATGAAGGGTTAGTCACTTCAAGATTAATTTTAAATAAGTCTGACAATCTTTTTAGTTATTTAGTTAGTTATTTCCATTTGTTTACTGGAATTATCTGACTAGGCCAAAGATGTATTTTCAGCTGAGGCCTGTGGAGAAAGGCTCTACAAGACAATGCATTTATTATAATTTTACACTTTTATCAGACTCTGTGACAAAGGTTTATATATTGAAGAGAGAAGAAAAAAAAAGTAAAATAAAAGTCCCTTTGGAGAAAACATCTATAAATTGTAAAGGGGATAAAACATCAATGATGTAAAGAAATATTATTTATTTAACATTTGTTTACCGGGAAAGTCCGACTTGGAACAAAGCCAATTTTCAGCAGAGGTCCGAGAAGAAACACTCCAAATGCATTTCTGTATAACGTGGGAGGAAACCAGAGCACCTGGAGGAAACACACACGAACGCAGGGAGGACATGCAGACTCCACACAGAAGGCACCCCAGCTGAGAATCGAACTGGAGAACCTCTTGTTGTGAGGCAACAACACAACCGCTGCACACTGTGCCATCCAACTTAACTTATTAACTTGTGATGAAAAGAACAGAGAATAAAGAGTAGTCAACAGAGGGGTGTAGCCATGTAAAAAGAGAGACAAAGAGAAGTTTGAAGGGCTAATGCCATAAAGAGTATAATATTGGTATAAGATGGAGAGGAATGTATAATATAGATGGTAAGGAGAGGAGACAAATGGTTATGCTATTATTTAAGGGAGCATTTATATGAAAAAAACAATGATGGTTCCAGTGGATAACTAGATTAGAATGTAACTTAGTCTATGTCTCTATGGACACAGGTAATCTGTATATGTTTCATCTTCCAGGCCCATGCCTACACTTATCAAGGGTATCAGTACTTATCAGAGATTTGGGATGCATGGCTAGGCTTAAAAAGGTCCTTGTGGTCATTAGCCTAGTAAACACCTATGAACCTATAAACCAAAACAGAGTATAGCTGTAAGACAGAAACAATACTTTTGCAGGTTTGACATAATAAACATGCAAAGGATTGATCGCTGAATGAGTCTGATTCAGTGTACCTCTGAAATACCTCAGGAAGAGGTCTAAAAATACATCCCAAGCATGGTGAATTATTACAGTGAGTCTGTTTCATTGCATGTTAAATGAACAGACCATAGTGGTGCTTCCAGAAGGTATGGTGATTACCTGAGACCAATACTGTCAATGAGAACTTAACATGCCAAAGAGGAAAGTATGGATATAAAAAATGGTTATGAAAATGAGAGGCTTCAATAGAAAGGAAGTGAGCTAGATAATGCGCAATAGTCTGTTACCCAACAGCATATGTGAAGAATTCTAAATAGATAAGTCAGTACCAGGGATGAGATTTTCACAGAGGGTTCAAAACACCTCAAGCATTTAATGTTGAGAACTGCTTTTAGTACCACTGGGGCATTAGTTTACCTCCTCATATTGGTACATAGGTATATACTACACTAATGACCACCAGGGCTTTTAATAAGCCTAGCTGTGCAACCCAACCCGTGTCCCCATGTAACGTGAGTCTATTTGAAGGGGTATGTTATGAGGTTGATAAAGGTTTAGTGGGGGGAGGTATGTTAGTTAGAGAATATTTACTGTCTGCCTCTGTCTATCAGAGAAATGGAGGGCAGATTAAGGGTGACGTTTTGATTTCCCATCGAATGGTCATGATTACATTTGAACAGGGTTACGGGTGGACTCCATTTCACATGAATGGGGAGCCTATTCCAGAGCAAGAGGATCCTTTGAGTCACCTATCTATCTCTTCAGCATGATCTATTTATATTGCAAGCAAAGTTTAAATCCTTTGATCTAGTGTTTCTAGTGCTACTAATTTTGTGGATGTGCAAAAGGTTCATCAGGGTTGGATCTGATGATGCTTTATATGCCACGCATAACTCACATCTCAGTAATCTGTAGAAGACTCAGTAAGGAGATTGGGCATGAATGCAATCTGTATAGGAGAACATGTTAATACCCTGAATTCTTTTGGTGAGGAAACTCTTACATATACCTGGGCAGGTACATGACAAAAGGGACATTGTACTCAGTGATGGGCCTGATAAGGGGTAAAGTGGTACTATAACTTTCTTGGACCTCATGCCATACTCTTACTTATAAGTTGGACAACATAGAATGTTGTATGTATGTAATGCATTTAATCTCTTGGATATGTGCTGGTCAAAGGCCAGATTACTGTCTACATATTCCCAGATCCCTAACTACTGAGTCAACTCTTAGAGTTGTCTTATCAATGGAGTAATAAACCTGGATGGACTTTTTCCAAAAGGCACTATAATGCACATCTTGTGTTGAGTTTTAATCCAAGGCTTTGGCACCAATCATGTGTCTGTGTTAGACCCTCCTGCAGAATGTTTGTGTCATGGGGTCACCCTATGGTCGCTCCCAATTTGCAGTCATCTGCAAACTTAGTGAGACAGAAGCTCTTGACATTAGCCTTGACCTCTAGGACGTACCAAACAGGAGTTGGCCCAGCACTGAGCCCTGAGGTACACCACTGTTGACTGGTCTCTTGATGGAGGTGGTCCACCAATCTTGACTTCTTGGGTTCTGCGAGCCAGCTGGCAATTCAGAGTTATGTACAGATTTATGCCCAGTTTGGTGAGTTTGTAAACAATACCTGAGTGAAGTATTGTATCGCACACCTTAGCCAAGTCTAGGTAGGTGATATGCAACATTTTCCCTTGTCCATTGCCTTGGTGACCCTCTCAAAGAAGTCTGCCAGGTTAAGTAGGCATGAACTTTCTTTGATAAAACCAAAGTGGGATGGGTTAAGTGTCTGCAGGTTGCCAATATCTTTGTCAGTCATTTCCATGATAATTCATTCCATGGCTTAGCATATTAGAATAGTCAGACTAATGCATCTGTAGTTTCTGGGGTTGGTGGCTGGTCCACCCTTGTGAATAGGGATAACTATTTCAGTTCTCTATTCATGAGATACATAGCCTGTTTTGAAGTTGTAGTTGAAAAGTAATTCAGTTGTCCTGATAGTTTATGTTTCAAGTTATTTAGGAGGCAACCCAGGATATTGTCTGGGTCCATTGAGGCTGTGGTTTTGGCCTTAGTTAGGGCCAGCATGACCTGCTCTCTGCTAATAATCATGGGGTTATGCTAGTATGGAGTTCATGGGGGGGGGGTGCAGAGGGGGAGAGTGTGGGGGGTGAAGTTAGAGCTGAATTTGTCTACCAGCAGATTCACTATGTCACTCTGCTTGCTGAAGGTGTTACCATTAGCCACCAGTTTAGGTGTGTTACCTTTAAGGTTTTGGACATAGCTGGAGAAGGTCTTGTGGTCATCTTTAGCCTGAGAGGCTATCTTGACCTCATAATTGGCCTTGTTGCATTTAATTAGTACTCTTGGTTTCCTATTTAGTTTAATCAGGGAGCTCTTGTCATTATGAGAGTTGATCTTTCTGATTTTGGCTATGACTTTTTTCCTTTTGTTATATACCCTGTTAAGGTTAGAATTCCATCACTGAGGTTTGTTTTTGGGCATTGTTTTTTGTTTACATCTGGTAGGTACAGCAACCTCTATGCAGCCATTTACATGGTTGGACATGGTTTCTGTGAGCATGGCAAACAGGTTACTGTGAACTTGGGGTTCAAAGTAATATTGAATTTTGACAAACTGTTGCTTAATAAAATGTAGTTTGCTTTAGAATAGTTCCTAATTTTTATTGGTTTTGTTGGGTTTTTCATGCTGATTTTTATTTTGAAGGAGATAGCGTTGTGATCCAACTTCACCAGTGAGGATGTGACACAGGGGGGAGTGTAGCACTCACCCATATTGCTGGTACTAGTTCCAGTATGTCTGTACCTCTGTTTGGACTGTGCACTATCTGGTCAAGGGTATTTGTATTAATAAAGTCCAGGAAATGTATCAGAAAGCTGGAGGCAGTGTATGTTTCTCAGTCAAAGTCTGCCATGAATAGGGCATTTGGATGGATGATGAGTGCCTCTAGCAGATGTAGGTATGAATTATAGTATTCTTGGGACCTAGATGGTGACCTATGGCTTGCTAGGATATGGAAAGGGACTTTTGTCAATGGCAATTTGCATGTGGATGAACTTAGGGCATTATTCTGTTTAACCAACCTAGAGGTGTACTTGTTGCTAATGTAGACTGAGACACCTCCACCTTTTGTCTCTGTCTTTGCAGCTCATAGTCTAACTGTGTGGATGGCACTGAAACCTTGCACTGCTAGAGTATTTTCTTCAGGTTTAAACAATGTCTAAGTACTGGACAGATGTCTATATTCTCCAGAATGAGGAGAGCTTGTAGGGCGTAGAGTTTCTTGTTAAGGCTCCTAGCACTGAGTAGTAACAAGTTTAGATTCCTCTTGAGTTTTATTTGCTAAGTTGGTAGTTGTATTAATTTGGCACTGCATACAAAATGTTCAAATATGGTGGATAACTTTTAGCCAAAGATGAAATTTTTATCCTTGACAGAACACAGTTGCTTTCTTTGGTAAGAAAAGAAGTAATGAAGTGTCCTGAAGTCATTAATTCAGAACTATGGCATCGTGAGGTTTTTGTAAAGGTTAGCCCAGATACCTTTATACTTTTAGATTGTGTCTGAACACAGTGTCATACAGTAATGTGTGCCTAAAGAGAACTGTCATTGATCTTGTTGAGTGCTCATACTCAATATAGTGCAATAGTTTGGTGCTACACAATCTACAGCAGGGTGTAATGGGTATTCCCAGTTTGTTTAATGCAATGATAAAACTCTGATGATAAGAAGGGATCGCCATTACCTGCACCCACATACTCTGGTAAACTGTAAACAATGCTCTCAGACTGTACTTTGGCAAACTGTAAACAATGCTCTCAGACTGTAGTTTGGCAAACTATAAACAATGCTACCACACTGCTGACTGTAGCTTGCACTCTTATTTCAGACAACTAGAACACTCCCAATTATTTTAAATGAACATTTATTACAACTACAAACACACTGTTCATGAATGGATCTGCAAAGTCAGTATACAATCTCTGATTATTTACTTATTTACTTAATTAAGTATGCATTTTTTTATTTATCACACATTTATTAACCAGGACAATCCAATAGAGTGCAGAGTTCCTTTTCAGTGGAAGCCTCCAAAGAAAAGCTCCACAAGGCATTTGGTAAAAACAAATAGAAAATAAATACAATAATGTGTTAAAGGCATAATACACTGCAATAAAGTAGAATAGTAGTACATGAAAAATAAAAATGCTTTTGATCAATTTAACTTGATTAGTGATACAGTGGCAAAAAAAAATGTAAACAGTGCACTGTCTGATGGAGAGCTTAGATTTTTTAGAGTGATTGCAGTGACAGAAGTAAAATATATTTTGTGATTTCAGTAATGGAGACATTAGCAGGAACAACTGTAAAGGAGAAATTAGATGTCTGGAGGAGAATGATTTAAAGGGGTGGAGATTCGGGGTGGGGGGCAGTGAGAAGAGAGGAGTAGAGTAGATTTTTGAGTAACAGAGGAAGTAAGGACAGTACAGAGTTGATGGAGTTATGGGTAATGTAGATCCCTAATGATCTGAGCAGTAAATACTGAGAAAGCAGAGCTGGACACCGAGTTTGTCACTGTTTATACTTGACAATTTAAACTTGACAATTACAGAGGTAGACCCACTTTGGTTTTAGGTAGAGTTTATATTTTGTTGAAGGTTTTGGTGTTAGACTCAGTGTGCGATTCCAGTGGGATGAGATCCTTAGTTTTGCTACAGTTGTAGAGTATGGTGAATTCTGGCAGTGGTTTGTGGCTTTAGGATAATTAGTGAATGTGGACTACATTATTGTAATAGTCTTTGAGAAGTGTATTGCTGCATGAGGTGTTTGAAGACAGGATATTTGTCAGCTTTGTAAAGAATATTATGTATTACAATCTATGTAGAATATATATTATATATTGTCAAGAAATTTTCTTACACATGTACTTAATTTCTTTCAATTTTTCCATCGACACACTTTTGCTTTAGGGTCTTACTTTTTACAATAGCTGGATTCTAGGTTCATAGATATATACTATGCTGATGAGTACCAGGGCCTTTATAACCTAGCTGTGCAACCCAACCCAATTCTGTCCCTATGTATCATGGGCGTTTATTAGGAGGGGGCATGTTAGGAAGTTTCTAGAGGTTTTGTGTGTGTGTGTGTGTGTGTGTGTGTGTGTGTGTGTGTGTGTGTGTGTGTGTGTGTTTATGTTAGCTTGGGCATTACTGTCTGCCTCTGTCTATTAGGGACATGGAGGCCAGACCTGGGATGAATTTCCGATTTCCAGTCCATTCCTCAAGGTTACGTTAAATAGGGTTAAGGATGAACTCTGATTCAAATGGATGAGGAACCTGCTCCACAGCATGAAGATCCTCTAAGACATATAAATGTCATGCTAACATACCTTATTTATGTCACAAGCAAAATTTAAATCCTTGGAACTAGTAGCTCTGATGCTGTTCATTTTGCAGATGTGCAAAAGTTCCATCAGAGCTGCATTCGAGGATGCCTTGTATGCCAGGCATAGATTATCTGTCAGTAATTTGTATGAGAGTGAGGCTTTAAGGTGTTCTGTAAAGCATAATGTGTTTGTACCCTAGATTGTCCTTAAAGGAACCTTTGTGGGCAGTCCAACTGTTGCATTTGTTTGTTCAGGTACATGCCAAAGAGGGTATTATACTCACTGATGGGTCTGATTAGGGCTGAATAAAGTGTTAATATGACCTCCTTGAACCTGGATACCATGCCCTTACTTATAAGCTGGGAGACATAGAATGATTTTCTTACTATCTTGGCCACATGTTGATCAAATGCCAGATTACTGCTTACATATGTTGGCAAATCCCTGACTATCAGATCAACTCTTAGGGATGACCTTTCAATAGACTAATTATCCTGGTTGGCAATTTCCCCAAAGGGCACTATAATGCATTTCTTGACATTGAGTTTTAATCTGTGACTTTGGCACCAATCATTTGTCTGTGTTAGACCCTCTTGTAAGATGTTTGTGTTATGGGGGGATTCTGTGATACCTCCCAATTTGCTTTCACCTGCGAACCTGGTCAGCCAAAGATCCTTGACATTAGCCATTATGTCTGAGATCTGAGAAGTAGATGCCAAACAGGTACAGTTCCAGTATCCAGCCCTGAGGTACCTTTCTGTTGACCAGTTTCTTAGTGGAGGTGGTTTCACCAATCCTGACTTCCTGGGTCTTGTCTGTGAGCCAGCTAGCAAATCAATTAGTTATGTTGTTTTTTTTTGCCAGTTTGGCATGCTTGTCAATTATACCCAAGTAGGGTATTGCACTGAGTGCTTTACCAAGGTTCAAGTAGGCAGTATGCACCATTTTCCCCGCATCTATTACCTTGAAGACCTTCTCAAAGAAACCAAACAAAAAAAGTACCAAACTCGTTCACAATAAGTGATAATGGTATTATCTCAGTCAACTATTAATTTGTATGAGCAGTTATTTGACTTGGTACTCAAGAACAATTGCATATTTTTTGACAAAGAGTTCTTTCTTCAAACAGAAAGGGTAGCTATGGGTTCACCATTTGGTGGCCTATATGCAAACATTGTCATGCTGCAGTGGGAGAAAAAGTATTTAGTTAATTCACCATTTTTCACCCACTGCAAAATGTACATCCATTTTTTTGGATGACATTTTTAGTTTTTGGGATGGCCCCCTCAACAGGATTACTGATTTTCTGTCTAATATAAATAGTTCAACCTCATTTTTAAAGTTCACTCACAATGTTGATCAAAAGGAGATTTCATAATTAGATGTGAGATTGGTCAAGGATGCTTCTTCACAGATGTTTATATCAGAAATCTTCCATAAGGAGACATACTCCAACAGTTTTCTACATTTTGACAGCTCTCATCCCTATAAACAGAAAAAAGCAGTGGTAAAGGGCCAGTTACCTTGTTTGATACATTCTTGACTGAATGTGATCCATTAAAAAATATTTTCTTAAAGATTGGTTACCCATCTGGCTTAGTAAATGAAGTAATGTTGGAGGTTATTAATAAAAGGGAAAGGGGTCATTTTAAGGCCATTTTTCCCAAAAATTATGGAGAATTGGTGGTTATCAATGTGGTTGATCCCCATTCAATTAATGTGAACCTAAATTTTAATGGAGTTTTTGGGGTGCGAAATAATTTGAGAAATGCAAATTTTCAGTCTGCTTTTATTACCACATATTATAAGTCTTGTAGGCGGAGTGCTGATATTTTACAGAATCAGAAGAACTGGGTGATTGTGCCCACATGTAATGACATAAGACGATGTGTAGGTGAGAAGCCCACAACTGTGTACAGAAAAAGACAGTGTCTTAAAAACATCTTGGAGACACGTTTAAAGGGACCCCAGTTGGGGCGTATGAGGAAATGTGGTGCTTGCAACTATTGTGCTTATATACTGGAGGGATCATCTTTTAACATTAATGGGGTGACAGTACGATTAAATAGGAAATGCTCTTGCCAAACCGATAAAGTTGTGTATTGTGTCTTTTGCACAGTCTGTCCCAGTTTTTATATAGGGAAGACCGAGAGAAAGCGAAAATGTCTTATGTATGAGCACTTAAGAGACATTAGACTAAATAAAGAAGGATACCAATGCTTTGGCTATGCACTGTAATGAGTTTGTCAATCACTCATTCAAGTTCACTATTATTAAACCATTTGAAGTGGACTTGAGGGGGGGACCCTGGCCTTTGCAACTTGAAAAACAAGAAGCCTTATGGCAGCTGAGAACTAATGCCACTCAATGGTCAGGCATCAATGATTCCTTTTCTATAATGTGTTTCTTGAAATTAAAAGCATTAGAAAGGTAATGACATTGCCTTATGTTTATTTTTTAAGCTTATTCAGCTATGGTTTTGTATTAAATCAGGTATTTTTTGATTGATTATTTTACATTTTTGAACATATATATATATATATATATATATATATATATATATATATATATATATATATATATTAATTATACACACACACACACACACACACACACACACACACACACACACACACACACACACACACACACACACACATATTTAAATATTTTAGAGTAATTATGTCAGGTGAAGTATTTGATGTGGAATGATAAAAGTGTTCCAAAAAATATTTAGGCACAATACACACTTTTTTTTTGCATATAACACTTTTTTGCATATAACGATTTTTTCAATAACATATTTGTTACACAATTTTATTTAGTTAGTCCTATGTATTTGTACATTATGAATGGTGGAGTGTGGCATATTTACATTTGTAGTTTGTCTGCCTTTACATATCTTATGTAATTTATGTAGATTTAGATAGTATTTTTCCTGAATCTTAATTGAACTTTTTTATTAGGGTCTTTTGTCATGTGTTTGACTGGTTGAATACCATTATTCGTTGATTAAGCTAGGGGGTGTGTTATTTTAAAAGTAATCCTTTTGGTGTTCATTTTAACTTGATAAAGTCTCTGAATAGTCAGAGATGAAAGCTCTTGGTTTACATTATTTTTATTGCTGACAACATCGCTTTATTTGGCAACTTTTCTTTAAATAAAGTTATTATTTTTCACATTCTTGTCTGGGTTGTGTACTGGATCCTGAGGTCGATTTGTGAACCTTCTCAAAAGCCAAACTGGGTTGGGTCCAGTGCCTGAAAGTTGTCTATATCTTTGTTGATCATTTCCATGATAATTCGTTCCATGGCTTTGTACTTCCCCCAGTACTGTGTTTCTTAGTTTTCACTACACAACCTTTCTGTACTGATAGCTCACAAATCTTCTCTTAAAATGTAATTTTAGGCCTATCCTCCTTGTAAGGCTACAATTTCATCAGCCTTTGGTTACCAAGAAGGTCTGACTGGTCAGCAAGATCTCTTTTTAGTGAAGACTAGGGAGAAAAGCTTAAAAAAAAACATATTTAGTCAGAGAAAAAACATGCAGAGAAATTATAGCAAACCATTTGTGAGCGGAAACAATATTTTCAGCTATTAGTTCTCCATACAAAATTGAATCAAATCCACCATTCACTGTACATTACTTCAACTCATATTTTCATTGGCCTTTTTGTTGCAAAGTAAAATCTTTATGTTGTTATCAAGGTTTAGATTCAAAATGTATCTTTAATAACATTTCTATGATGTGTTTATAGTTTTTAGTTTTTGGTTTATGTGGCTGGTCAAAATTTTAAAGTACTCCTACATAAAAGTACCTTTAGTTTGAGTAATATTGCCATGTGTTTGTCTTCAGGAATATCATTCAGCATGGAAGGTTGATCATTTCTCTTTAAATGCACTGGGTATCACTCCATATTTGGCTTATATTTCCAATTTCAGTCCCAACTAAATCTTCATTGCTTAATTATAAATATTTTTTTAGGAATGCATGGGTTTCTTTGAGTTGAGAATGTACTAGATCCAGTACACCAAGGCTGAGCAATCTCAGATTTAACACATATGGACAGGCAACCTGTAAAGGGTTCATCTCCCAGGCCCCATGTTTCATCTCCCAAACCCCCTGATTACACTTATCAAGGGTATCACAACTTGTCAGAGATTTGGGATGCATGGCTAGGTTTAAAAAGGTCCTCGTGGACGTTAGCCTAGTAAACACCTATGAACCTATGAGTCATAGAGATGTAAGGTAACTTGTATAGTTTGTCTCCTTGTAGAACATCTTATATTTGTATTACTTACAAAAGGCAACTGTTCCCAGTGTCAGTTTTATTTTGCGATGGTTTATTTTGCGATATTATTCACTTCATTTAATTAGTATATATCTTGTTACAGTTACCTCATCAGTACCTTTTCTCCTTTCTGTGGTCTTTTATGAAGCTATACACAAAGAGACCACATATACTTTTAGGATACTTTATTATCCGAATTCTGCAGTCAACTTTTGTGGTACAGCCTATCTTGTTTAATGAATGCTCGGTATTCCCTCAGTACTGAATAGCAAATGTCGAAATTTCACAGTTTTGATTAAAGGCAATGGATTGAAAAATATTTGGCAGAGTCAGAAGGCTTTTAAACTTCTACTAGTATACATGTGTCTTTTGTAGATAGTTAATGATTGTTAAAAGAATACAGAAAAAATATAAAATTAAAGTATTAATTCTGAGGACAAATGAAAATAAGGACCACTATGAAGAACATATCATTACAGAAGCTTGCAATATTTTAAACAAAACATGTTTATTCAGTAATCATTAAATATTGTATCTTGATTTACATCATGTTGTGGAATGTATTGTAGCGTTTAATAAGAAGACAATAAAACAAATCTTAGTTTAAAACATTTGCTATTTTTTATCAGAACACTGTTAAAAGAAAAACTAGCAGATGTTAACTAATTATAGAGGTTAAGCTAGAGAACTAATTGAGCTGGTCTAAAAATAATTCTCCTTTCATTTCCTCTGACAGAAAGCTTATGATTTCAAATCTTAAAATAGCTGAGGGATTATGGTAATTTAATATGTATTGCAAGCTTGTTCAGACTGTTAACACTCTAATGCTGTGGTACATAAAAAAAAACATGATAAAGCAGGAAATGTAATGATTAAGAAGAGACACCACAACTCTACAAAAACAGTTGCTGTTATAAAACAGAGGCAATGAATTAAGGTTTTGTTTTCATGCACAACCAGTTTCTTCTAGTATCATAAATTTCTTATCCCCACTTATGTTGTAATGGGGTACTACATGTTCCACAATAACCCATCAATGACATCTTCCTATGCACCAGAATCTTGGTATTTTGTTGCATAATACTACCTCCTTCCTGACAGTAAAATTGAACAAAAATCATATATGCAGCATTTGGTTGCATTAGTCCAGATGCACCTACACCCACCTGCAACAGCCTGACAATCTGCACAGTTTAATGCAGGCATGGTTTAAGAGCAATAGAACATTGGAGGAGGAAATACTCAGTTTGGGGCTGTTCACTGGACTTTGAATGAATTTCTATTCCATCATATAGAATGGGACTGCTGGATTCAAATTTGTGTGTTAAGGGATGGCTTAGACACTACAGTTACACTGGTTCCAAGCCTAAGGAGAAGATTAAGGCTTTGGTGTAGAGTCCATGAAACAAATACATATTCTGGTGATAACAGATGCATGTATTAATACCCAGCGACCAGCATGAATGCAAGAATGTAGTCTTGATTCGCCATTCATTTTCCGTGTATAGCTGTGCAGTTTTTGTTAGAAATACTTGAAAGGCCAAGTACTGTCTACTTATTTATTTAATAAAAGCAGCAAAAATGCAAACTTCTGAATGTGGCAGGCAGCTGACAGAAGTAGATTTCAAGCAGTCCTGCTGCTAGAAACCAAGAAAAAAAACAGGTATTGAACAGTAACAGGATTTTGAAAAGCATTGCAAATAGTTCACTGTTACTCAAAGAACTACTTTGGACATTGGGCATGTCAGCTTCTTCCCAAACATGATGAGAAAAGAAATTAGCTCCATGTAGGGGTAGTTCACCTGACCACTCTCAGGCATTAGTGACAGGCACTCTAGCAGATGAGGATCACACCAGATGTGGTAATAGAGACCCAACTGTAAAAATGGCAGCTGGGTCCTTCCCAACACTACCTGTTCATCAGCTACTGGTGAAATTGGACAACACAGAAAATAAACTTGGCAATTATATAGAAAGAATTAACATCAAACTATGAGAAATGGAAAGGGCACTAACTGCAAACTTGGATGAAGATCCAGACCTGCAAAGAGATGAGATGAGCATGATTGATGGATTTGGAAGCTTAAAATCACAGTAAAAATATGGCTATTTGTGATTCCTGAAAGAAATGACACTAGTACTCCAGGTTTTTTTATAAGAACCATTTTATCATACTGGACTGAGTTTACATAATCGATATACACATTGAACAAGTATTCTAGTAGTATTTCTGTCTTGAAGATGTCACAACAATTTTATTGTGAGATTCCTTACCTATGCACTAACGAGAGAGAGAGAGCGAGAGAGAGAGAACTCTTTGGAGATAAGGGTATTTTGGCCATTAGTCTGATACATTATCTTGGTTGTTTGAATCCTTGAGGCTGCTTTCAGGGCTAGACCAATAGGGAACGATTCCTGGGATATTGGCAGAATGGCAAGAAACTAAATGCTAGATGTTTGGAGAGACATCCTCCTATTCTGCTTTTGAGAATAATTTTTGGAAGGGCCTAGTGTAAAATCATAAATACATTTTCAGACACACCACAGATTATTGGACAGTGATTATCTTTTTAATAGAGGGTTGACAGGATTATTTATAAGCAGGTGATGAGAGTTTTGGAGGAGGCAAGGGAGAAGTTTGCAACAACTGGCATGAGCTCTTAGAGATGAACATATCATAGCAATGGGCAGCCATATATCTGTCTCATAGGATAGCTGAAAAAATCTCATACATGCAGGATGTGTGGCTGGAAATGCCAAAAGAAACAATGGTACATTCCAAGTAGACTTCAAGGGTTATTTACTAATATGTAGGCCAAATCAGGGAGAGTTGAAAGCTTTATAAAGCAGCCTCAGTTTCTTGGTTTTAAACACACACACTCTTCCCTGAAGCCACTTAACCCCCTGCATATACTTACACATGATGAACACACACACAAACACACACACACACACACACACACACACACACACACACACACACACACACACACACACACACACACACACACACACACACACACACACTTTGCACCCTTACCTCTTACACCCCCTGGTACTTGCCTCTAATGCAATCTCACCCACTGCAAGTAAATTGCTGAATGCAAGTATTTAGCTGAGTTAATCACCTTGACTGGCCAAGCTAACTTATGCAGCAGAACAATTTTCTACATCACTTGGCTTCATAAGCGTCTTACTTGCAGGTATTCTAGAAGAAAGCACATGGCTAATTAGCATACGCTGCTGCCCTGGAATAACTCATTAACATATTATCTTGGCAGAGAAACAGCCCACTGCAGTGAGCCTACAGACTACTGCGGTTGGCATGCCTTTTAATTGGAAAGGACCACTGCCCATGTTAACAGCCTGTGTTTTGACTTACCACTGTTGACAGCCCTTTCTGAATCTGACCCATTGTTTTGTTTGTATGTAATTTATATTGTTGTGCTTTTTTACACTGTATTGAATGGAGCATTAGGTTTGTGTCTCATTTTTTAATTAATTAATTTATTTTATATTTGTTGACCAGGAAGTCTGACTGAGATACAAAATAGCTCTTTTGCAGTGGAGGCCCGGGGAGAAAAGCTCCAGGAACATTAGACATTACAATTACATCTGTAATAACATTTGTTTTAGCTGATATTTACAAACATTATGCAAGTTTTGAATTTTTATACATAGTTTCAAGGGTTAATTCCTAATATGTAGGCCAAATCAGGGCCTCAACATTTTCATTTTTTTTAAATTGCTTACTATTTTAAACTGGCGGTACATTTGGGTTAAATGACTATTTTATGTGGGCAACATTTTGTTTTTTGGGTGTGTAGTTTCCAAACTTTTACTCTAGCATTTAGCAAGTAGTGTAAAAATGGATGGTTTGGAGAAATTTAATAGTTTTGGTGATGCACCAAGGGTCTAGCTAACCTGTTGATGATGCAGCAAGAAGTGATGATAAACACTGATGACATAACAAGGGTACAGACAAACAAAAAATGTATTTCCAAAGTATATCAGATACATTTTTTCTATCATACCCTTTTATCTGGCTGGGATCCACTGTTAGAATAAATGAATGAATGATTGAATAAACAAGCAAACATACAAATAAAATGAAACAATGTGTATGTATGTGTGTGTGTGTGTGTGTGTGTGTCTGTACATGTATGTGTATGTATGTATGGCTGTAGTTTGGCATACTTAATGTTTTTTTGATCATTTGATCAACATTGAATTGGTTCAGGACCAGTGTTAGAATTTTGGGGACCTCCGGCAAATAATACGTTTGGGCCACCCTGGAAACATCCAGTCAAAGTGTCACCATGTCACTGCCACCCCTCCTAAGCAACCCTTTAGTTCATGCTGCAGAATGTTAGGAGTAGTATGTGCAGACTGAACTGCTGCTACAATGCTCTTACAATACGACAGGCCTGTGTACTACACTGTGTTGTCCCATCTTACAGAGGGGCATTCACATTGATTGGCATCTGTGATGATACATTGTAACAACACAATGTACTGGACTGACCTTAGGTGAAATGATGCTCTGCACAAAGGTTCCATGGCAACCCTCACCGCCTACTCTTTCACCTACACACATCCTCCAGGTCTCTCCCATTTCCCTCCTGCCCTGGACTCCCAGCAGTATACATGCAACCTTTTTCTTCCTTTCTCAATTTTGCTTTACTATTCAGCTTTTTTTAAGAAGCTGTGACTTTCTATATGATGTGAAGTGCATTTTAAAGTAATTTTTTACAACCTTTTCATCCAATGATGGCTTGAATAAAAAGGAAACAATTCAGTGTGTTGGTGCTCAACTTTACTTTTCCTTTCATCCTTAAAACACGTATTACTTGACCAGCAAATGACAGTAATCACTGTGTAAGAAATAAAGGAGTTGAGCTGGGGCTCTGGGGGCCACTATGCCCCCCTGAAGCCATAGTGGTATAAATGCTCTGAGGTGCATTTTAGAGCATTTTCCCAATCTTTTTATCTAGTGGTGGCCTGAAATAAAATCATGAGTAAGAAAAAAATTCAGTCTTATTTTTTCATTCAGGCAAGACATAAGTTGTGCCCAAGGCTTAATGGTCAAAGCTGATAAAGCAATAGCTCACAACAAACTAACAAGACAAATGTTTGATATGATAAATAAAGATACATAAATCCTCTCTGGGAACAATACCTGCCTACCCAGCCCCCCCCCCCCCAAAAAAAAAATGTTAAACTGTCTGTGCATCCCTCTGGTGTTGGATTGGGAAGAAAGCAGAGGTTCAAATGGCTACAGTCATACATTTCAAATGAGTGCTGTCACACAAATACAAAGAATGCCTCCTCACTCCTCATCCCTAACACTTAAAGGCAGCCACCTGTATCTGCATCTGATATGTGATTGTGAGAAAAGTGAAAACTATTGATCACAGTAATGTTTTCCAGCTTGTTTTTCCTGGACAATAAATGGTCCCTATAGTAATCTTCTTGGTACACCTCAGAGGTATGTGAGAAAATTAGAAGAAACAATGAAGAAGAAACATTTTCCCCAGCTCCAGCACAAGCTATAACGACCTCCTGTGCTCACCTCTAAGGTTTGATTGTGAGGATGGGTGAGCCAAGAGCAGAGGCCACCACAAGGTCCATGCCAAAATTCATTTAAACAGTCTGGGGTGTGGGTGTGTCTCCAGACCCCATAGAAGTACAAAGAGTGTGAATGTTATGTGATGTGTACTTTATTTTTAACATCTTTATTGAATCATTACTTAAGACACTGGCAAACATGCAGTTATATAAAAGAGAACAAACCAGTAAAAAAGCTACCTGAGAAACAACATGCAGACTTTCTCCTCACCGAACAGTTGTTTAATATTATCAAGAATGAGACCATCCCCCCGCTAGCCTTCAGATTGTTCAGAGATGCACCAACATGAACCTTAGAACTCTTACCCACTCGGGTTCTCTCCACCACTCCCCCCAACCCCAAACTATGTTGAGTGCACATACCATGTTTTTACAATCTTTGGTCCCAAACTGTGGGAACTATTTCCTTCTTTTCTTACAGATCTCTCCTCTTACCCAATTTTTTGATCAGAACTAAAAGCACATACAACCCTAAGAAAATACAACTGCCATCTCTCTGTGGTAATATAACTTAATCTCTTCCTTTCCTACTTCCTTCTACATAGCCAATTCTAAATCTTTGTTTCATTGTGATTCTTTTAACATGCCATCTCAGATATCTAATCGGTAAATAATGCATATATATATAGTGTGTTTTGACTTAGTATATACTGTCACATATCTATTACCTCTATACCTTTAAGCCATCTCTGATATTCACATTATATATAATAAAAGTATATATTGCATTTTGACTTTCACTTTGTATATACTGTCATACATCTGTTATATTTACCTCCTGGCTGAGACTAAAATAGGTGTAATGGGATCAGTGCTCTATCCTGGTTAACAAATTCAAAATAAAATTATATATATATATATATATAAATACACACATGATCGAAATTTCAAAAAGCTGAAACCCATATGGCCAAGACCATATGTTCTTTTGAAATTTTAAACATGTAAAAAAAAAAAAAAACAGAAACCTACCTACACGTTACTAACAGGGGCAAACCCCCCCTGTACCCCACACCCCCGTGATACTTAAATATACCAACTCTAAGATCACAGCTTTGCGCTATAGGGAGCTGTCCGTTCTGAACGTTCGAACTTCCAAAAGTTGATCATATGGTCTAGGCCATATGAAAGTCGGCTGTTTGGAAGTTTGATCATCTGTAGGGGACCCATATATATATATATATATATATATATATATATATATATATATATATATATATATCCATATTTATATAGATCGATGTGTCTGTATGTGCACTCACACATGCAGGTATGTATATATGCGTATGTGTGTACTGATATAACAATATGCAGACACATATACATACAGAAGCATTTACATAACTAGTAATGCACACACAATTCTACATCATAAGACTGGGGACTACAGTTTTTGAGGTGTTTGTTTGCAGGACTGGTCCAGAAGTAAGATAAATCTATGAATATCTTCTTATACTGTGCAGATCTTCAAGCTATCTGACAATGTTTACATATTATTTGGATTATAAATGTTTACATATTATTTGGATTATGAATGCTTACATATTACTTGGATTATAAATGTTTACATATTATTTGGATTATTCCACCATTAGCTAATGTGCCTATAAGTGTTAATGTTATAGGTCTTTGTATAAAGGTGGGGTGCTTTTAATCTTTCCACTATGGACATCTGTATTTTGTGATTGTTATATGGGTAATGTGGCAGTTCAGATGTCAGTTTGTATTATATCAGAGTCCCATTAAAATGATGTAAGTGGTGCAACAATTCTGAGCACTATTTTTCATAGAGAAGACAGTGTTAACAGACACACTAGAAGTAAAGAGAAAGTTGCTCGATATAACACCTGCTCGTGGTTGTGAAAGCAACTTGTTTTATTTTTCCTTTCACTGCTTCCCTTTTTTCCTTCTAATTTAATAATGTTTTGTTGGTCTGCTTTGCCCCCTTGATGTGGTATTTTTTATTAGAATGCCCTTGGTCCTCATCGACATGCTAAGGGATCCGATTATGAAAGTACAGTTGTGTACACTTACCATAAATGTAGATGTTCGAGTGTATTCACTGTTGCAGTCATCACATTTGGGTTATCTGCTTGCAGTAGCCCTCAGTCGGCCTGAGTATCAAAGTCTTGGGTCCTGCGTCGGTTGCTGTCTCATCTTCCATGACGTCAGGTTGTCAGGGGTATAAAGCATCCAGCCGATGCCATTACATCAGTTTTTCTTGTTCCAGATGTCAGGTGACCCCCAATGGGAAGCAATTAAATAAATAATAATAATAAAAAAAAATATATATATATATATATATATATATATATATATATATATATATATATATTCAAGGGCTTTTAAGCATAGTAAAGGAGAATAGAGGTATAGCCAAAAGAAGTCAGGGGGCTGGAGGGAGGGTAACAAGGACTGCAACAGTGAATACACTCGAACATCTACATTTATGGTAAGTGTACACAACTGTACTATGTTCTTCATGTTTCACTGTTGCACTCATCACATTTGGGTAGATTCCCAAAGCTAAGGATGGGAGGAGGAATTTAGATAGCTTAGTATCAGCTATAAGGTCCTGCAAGACTGCAGTGGCAAAGCCAGCTCTGGATTTAGAGAAAATTGGTAAATGGTAATGCTTGGTGAAAGTATGTACAGAACTCCAGGTAGCAGCTTCTAGGATGTCCCTGGTAGGGACACCTCTGAGAAAGGCTGTAGAGGTAGATGCAGCCCTGGTTGAATGGGGTCTAATCCCCTGTGGGATAGGTTTTCCATGGTGTTTATAGCAGAAATGAATGCAATGGCCTATCCATTTATAAATGGTTTGCTTTGAAATAGCCTTCCCCTCTGCTCCTGCAGCAAATGCCACCAGCACTTGTTCAGATTTCCTTTGAGGTTTAGTCCTGTTCAAGTAAAATCTCAGTTGTCTGTGCACATCTAAGGAGTGCAGTATCAGTTCCCCTTTGTTCTGTGGATTAGAAAAGAAGGTTGTCAAATGATTGGACTGATTAAGAGCCACACTGGATACCACCTTGGGCATGAAGGCGGGATTGGTCCTGAGGGACATCCTGTCCGCATGAAAGATGATGAAAGGCTCAACTGCCATAAGGGCCTGTAATTCAGATACCCTTCTTGCTGAAGTGATTGCTAAAAAGAAGGCTGTTTTCCAAGAAAGGAATTTTAACTCTTCACTTGCAGCTGGCTCAAAAGGAGGAAGAGTGAGTTTTTCCAATACAAAGTTAAGATCCCAGGTTGGAGTTGGGGCTCTCCTGGGTGGTCTTATGTTTTTGGCCCCTCTGAGGAACTGCTTGAGCAGTGGATGAGAGAAGATGGGTGGTTCTGTGTTGTAATGAGCTGAAATGGCTGAGGTGTGAATTCTGATGGAGGAAAAAGAAAGGCCCTTGTGAAGCATCTCATTTAAGTATTGAAGAATCTGAGGTAAATTGGGGGCTGCTGTGGCCATCCCTTGAGTTTGTTTCCAGGCACAGAATCTTTCCCATTTTTCAGCATAAGTTTTTCTAGTACTAGGCCTCCTTGCCTCCAAAATTACATCCAACACTTGTTTACTTAGGGATGGTAATGGAGAGATTAGGTAATTAACCAGGCTGCCAAGTTCAGGGTTTGAAGCTGAGGGTGCATAATCTGGCTCTCCTTCTGTGACAGCAGGGTAGGGGTCTGAGACAGGTGCCATGGGGCCAGCTGTGACACACTGCGCAAGAGGGGGTTCCAGTGTTGGGATGGCCAGTCTGGTACAATCAGTATCATCCTTGGTTTGTCCTGTTTGATCTTTAGTAGTACTTTGGAGAGGAGAGGCAGAAGAGAAAAGGCATAAACTGATTTTTCCAGCTGAAGGACAGAGCATCCACTTTCCAAGCTTGTTTGTGAGGAGTCCCTGTGCAGAATTTGTCTAATTGGTAGTTCTGGGGGGAGGCAAACAGGTCTATATCTGGGCTCCCCCGTTTGTTTATCAACATGTTGAAAGTCTTTGGTTCCAGTTTCCACTTGTGTGGGTCCATGAGATTTCTGCTTAGTTCCTCTGCCAGTGTATTTAGATTTCCTGGCAGGAATTGAGCCTGTAGATGCACTTGGTAGCTCAAGGCTGTGTTCCACAGAGCCATGGCTAGTCTGCAGAGGGGGTAAGAATGGGTACCCCCCCTGTTTGTTTGTGTACCACATAACAGTGGTGTTGTCCGTCTTTACCATTAATTGTCCTGGAAGAATGTGGTCCTTGAAGGCTGTCAGAGCATTCTGTACAGCTAACATTTCTTTTTGATTGATATGCAGGTGCATTTGACTTGGGTTCCATTTGCCCTGAATGCACTTTCCTGCCAGGTGAGCCCCCCATGCATAGTCTGATGCGTCTGTTGTTAGGGTTTGGGCAGCAGGAGGTAGAGTGAATGGTAATCCCTTGTTTTGGTGGCAGGCCTCTTTCCACCAAAGGAACTCTAACCATAGGCAAGATATGATAGGAATCTTGCTTCTAGATCCTGAGAATGTTGACACCATAGGCTTTTTAGATACCATTGTAGTTTCCTCATATGCAGTTTTGCATATGGAATTAGTAGAATGCAGGAGGCCATGATCCCCAAGGCTTGCAGTATTTGCCTTGCAGATAGCAGGGTTTTTGTGGCCATTAGTTTGAAATAAGTTGTCAAATGAATCTGTTTCTCTGGTGTGAGGAAAGCCATCTGGGAATATGTGTTCAAGCTTGCTCCCAGGAATATAATTTGTTGACAGGGTACCAGATGTGATTTCTTTACATTTATGGTGTACCCCAGACAACTTAGCACCCTTTGTACAAATGCCAGATAATTCAAAAGTAGGTCCTGGCTTTCTGCCTGAATTAGACAATCATCCAGGTATGGGTATATTTGAATATTTATTTGCCTGCAAAATGCAATGACTGGAGCCAGGCACTTTAGCTTATCTACTGCATCCAGGGTATTTACAAAGGGCAGTGCAGAGATCTGATAGTGCATGTAGCCTGCTTTGAAGCATAGGTATCTTCTGCATGATTCCCTGATTGGGATGTGCAGGTAGGCTTCCTTTAAATCCACTGTTGCCAACCAGGCATCTTTGCCTAGCATAGTAAGTAACTGGTGAAGAGTTAGCATCTTGAATTTTGGAATCACAAAAAAGGTGTTTAAGATAGAAAGGTCCAGGATAGGACGCCACGAGTTGTCTTTTCTGGGTACCAGGAAAAGTCTTGAGTAGAAACCTTGTCCCTTTTCCTCTTCTGGTACAGTTTGAATAGCCTTTATGCTTAAGAGAGAGAGTACTTGCTTTTGGGCCTCTGCCCACTGATTTGGGGGTAGAGCTGGCCAACCATTTGGGGTTGGTAACGTTTGAATGTGAAATCTGTATCCTTGGGAAACTATATTTAAAACCCATTTGTCCTGGGTGATGAGTTCCCAGTTTTTGGCCTGCAGAGCAATCTTACCCCCTAAAGGAGCAGTCAGTTGAGAAGTGCTTGGAGGTTTTAAAGTTAAGTCATTGAGACAGTTTACCATAGGGGGGAGTCTTGCTACTCCATGATTTGGAAGTGGGAGCCTCCCACTGCATAGTCCTGTGCGTACCCTGGAAATGAAGTCTGGGTGTTCTGCTGGCTCTGGGTTTGGACTTCGAAGGCCTGGAAGAGGCAGGAAAAGACCAATTCTTAGAGGGCCAATGCCTACTACATCTTGGAGGCTGTAGGAAATCTTTAATAGTTTGCATAGATTTAGCCTTTTGCTCCATTTTTTAAGAACTTATTCTGCTTTGTTGCCAAACAGGCGGTCCTGATTTAAGGGAGCATCCAGCAATTTAGCTTTAACATGATCTGGCAAAGATGGCTCCTTAAGCCAAGCATGCCTTCTAAGTACAGACCCAGTGACAACAGCCCTGCAAGATGCTTCTAGTGAATCAAAACCACATTGCAAAGTATATTTTCCAACCTGTTCAGCAGAATGCATCAAATCCTTATTTTCAGCAGAGTCAGGAATCAACATCATTTTCTGTTTAAGCAATCCAATAATATGCTGCTGATACTTTAACATATGAAACTGGCAGTTTAAGGTCCTAATGGCCAAGGTTACAGAAGTGTATACCTTCTTACCCCATCTATCCAGCACCCTGGAGTCTCTATCACAGGGGGTAGGATTTTTGGCAGTAGTAGCCTTAATTCCCTGTGAAATGCTCTCTGGATCCACAGTAGGATTTTTAAAAAGGAACTTGTGAGAGTCAGGAACCCTGTAATATCTATCAGGTTTTCTGGGAGAAGGAGGTAAAGAGTCAGGGGCCAAGCTAGAGTCTGAAAAGGCATCATCAACAATGTCTAGTACAGGGGGGATAGATAAAGACCTGTGTTAGGGCAGGAGTAAGAAATCCCTAAGCCTCTTTTTAGAAGCAGAGTAATTCTGGCTTTCCTAGCGAAAGTGCTCCCTAAGAGTATGCAGGGTTTCACCAAAAGAGAAATCCTCTGGGGGGGGGGGGGGGCAGAGGGAATAGAGTCCTCTGCATCAGAATCCTCATAGGTAGATAAGGGTAAATCCTGGTTATCAGAGGAAACAGAAATTTCAGAATCCTAGTCAGAAGTATCATAAGCAAATTCAGTCCAAGGTCTCTTAAAGGGGAAAGGTTTGCTTCCCCTGATTAAAGTAATAAGGTCTTCAGCCATTCTTATCATTTGTTTTTTAGGCATAGAGGCCTGACCATGCAGTCTGGGCACCGGTTTTCTAGGCATGGTTTGAGTTTTAGGCCTTGAAGAAGAAGATGGCATCAGTTTAATATGCAAGTCAGTAGGACTGAATACACCCTCAGAAGCCGGTGCCTGCACAGCAGCTCTGGACCCATCCAAGGTAGAGACATCTGCAGGTTCCACAGCTGAAGCATCTCGCGGCATACCGGACTCTGAATGGGTCTCAGTAGAGGCCTGCAAATCTGAAGTAGCGGGTATCAGGGACTGCAAAAGTGCCTCACTGAGTACCGTTGAACTGGCGACTGGCTTAGGAGAAGCGTCATCGGCAGCTTTGGACCTAGGCAGCCTGTCTCTGTCTTTATCTTTGCGTTTTTTCAGAATGTCGATAGTCAGATGGCTTACCAAAGACATATCTGGATAATTGAACTAAGTACCAAAATATTTAGAAGCATAATTATACGGATGATGAATAGTTCATTGCTTAAATAAGGCACAAAACCGACAGCGAGGTACGTCGTGGTTAGGGCCTAGGCAAGGAATACAGTATGAATGAAAATCTTTGTGAGGTATTTGCTTCTCACAAGAAATACAGTTATTGACTTTTACTGACATTGGTTTAGAGCAAGAAAAAGTTTCCCCAACGGGGTA
The DNA here is from genome assembly GCF_019279795.1 of Protopterus annectens. Classification (NCBI taxonomy): domain Eukaryota; kingdom Metazoa; phylum Chordata; order Ceratodontiformes; family Protopteridae; genus Protopterus; species Protopterus annectens. The sequence continues at coordinate 130,266,698 of NC_056748.1, read as the reverse complement.
CTTAGCTTTAGTTGAAGTCTTCGGTTCTGAAACTCGAAAATTAAAATTTCAGGAGTCGGCCGACCGGCACTTGTGAACTGCTTCTGCTTCGGGCACCACACAGCAAGAAAGACTAATGTAATGGTGTCAGCTGCATGCTTTATACCCCTGACTACCTGACATCAAGGAAGATGAGACAGCAACTGACGTAGGGCCCAAGACTTTGATAATCAGGCCGACTGAGGGCTACTGCAAGCAGATAACCCAAATGTGATGACTGCAACAGTGAAACACAAAGAACATCCTTAACTACCATTAGAGCAATAGGCAGTGGGATGGAGTGGGCAGCTGCCCTGGGTACCAACTTGTAGAGTGTTCCAGAACACTTGATAGTTGTAAAAGGGTCTATATTAAATTAGTGAACACTTAGAAACGTGACCGCTAATTCATCGACCCCTTTTAAGTGAAAGCTTAAAATCTCGAACACCCGTAACAGCGATTTTTTTCCCAGGGAAAAAAAATCACTCTTCCACAAAAAAAAAAAAAAAAAAACTTAAAACATTACATAATGTGTGGGGTTGTGAACCCCCCCCCCACTTAAATATACCAACTCCGAGATTTTACCACAGTGGGGGAAATGGCGAACTCCCAAAACTGGCCCAGCGATTTTTTTGCCCTGTGAAAAAAAATTGCTGTTCCGGGTGTTTGAGATTGTAAGCTTTTGCTTAAAAGGGGTCCATGAATTAGCGTTCGCTTTTGTAAGCATTCGCTAATTCAATATAGACCCTTGTAAAACTGTTAAAATGTTTATGAGTTATTAGACTGCTAAATAACGCTGTTATTGGGGAACTTCAGTTGTAATCAGTCATAGATATGGGGTGAGGAGGGTGCTGCCAAATAGCTGTGTTGTCCAGTGTGCTAAATTCTATTGCTATAGGTTACTACCTTCATCCTGGACAACATCTCATTTGCCACACTGCAGTGTCAGTAATGAAATATAAAAGTGAAATGCCTGGGGAGGGAACAGCAGCCCCTGCTTTCTAAGCTTATGGCATCAAATGTTAGTGTGCAACCTAATTAGCTATTAAAATTTTATTATAACTCATCATATTTATATTAAATGGTGCTGTGATGATTGAAATGATGATTATACTGACATTAGAAAATATATTGATTGATTCAGTTGTCGAAAACCATTAAAAGCTCATATTTGCTATCATAATATTTGAGTTCTAATTATACCATATATATTGTCTGGTTTCAGACACAACTATATAATTCAACTATGCTATGTTGATATTTCCATGAATTTCAATGGGGTAAGCAGGTGGTTGGATTACAGTTTAGTTGTTGTGACTCCAGACAGTTTTGCAGTGTATAATTTGATATGAGAAATTCACAAATCCCACAAGAAGTCTAATGCTTCCTTGCTAGCAGTATATCAAACAGTATAACTCCACATAAATCTGCAGTTAGCAAAAATGACAAGAAGAGATGTATACACGTGCACTGGGTTACATGATCCTTTTACTATAAGCTGATAAAGCAGGTTTTTCTGCTTTTGCAAACCAAAGTGCAGCTCTTCTGCAGATAAATCGTCTTCAGTTCCTGCAGGGCAGAACTTTTATACATAGGCAGGGATGTCAGGCTTTGCGGTTTATTTTATGAGATAACAAAGCACACTTGCAGGTCAGCCAAATTGTACCTACTGCATGTGCACGGAATAGCCCTATCTGTTTCTTTCAAAGTCAGCTGTACTTTTCCCCTTTTGATAAACTGAAAAAAATATTGTCTTATAGCTTCACTCTATAAAAGCATTTATGAGTGTGCTCTCTCAAATAAGCTGGGAATTTCTTTTATCGTACAAATAATAATATATTATAGTATATTATGCATTGTTCTTAGTTATTTGGTTATTTATTTATTTTATGGTGAGTCAGAGTTATGCATAAACTTTACAAATGCCTTGATAGCATGTAAACTACAGAAACAGGACACATAAATGGCAGTACTTAACTGCAAATTACATCTGTTACACTGTTGTAACATATATTTTGAAGTGTGAACAAGTTCATATATTTTTAATTTATTGCTTGTATATTCATCACTAAGTAGAACAAGTATTAGTAAAAATGGTCAAATGAATGAACAAAACATCCCTGTGGTGTACAGGATAAAAGCCTTAATTATAACCCAGGTAACCTGAATTCAAGTAACAGCTTGGCCGACTGATGGCAATGCAGAAAAAGATGTAACAGCTTGGCCTCAAATGACCATTTTTTCCACTCCAGTGGTGTGTGAGTGGAGGCTGCATATTGCACCAAAAGCAGCAGACAATTGGTAAGGATGTGCCCTGTGGCTACTCAAGCCAGTGATGGTAGCTGCTATTTTTTCCTGCAAAGGAGGGGGTCTATGTTCTTGCATCAAATACGAATTACAGCAAATGTCTTATAATCAACATTAAATAGCAAAACTTTAAACTACTGAAAATGCTTATCATAAAAAAAAATTAATTGAAAGAGCATAGGTTCATAGGTTGATACTAGGCTATCTGCCCTAGGGCATTTATAAGCCTAGCCAGAGTGTGTTTGGCTTTTGCCACCCTTTTAGATTAGTTGACTGTGCCTCTGTATAGTAGGTCACAGAAGGTAGCCCTTTTAAGGTTAGTTTACTGTACTTCTGTCAAGCAGGAACACAGAAGAGATCCCAGGAGTAAACTTACAATCTCCCAAACACTTGTCAAGATTTCTCTTGAAGAGGGTCAGTGAGGGGCTCTGCCTAACATGGATTGGGATTTTGTTCCAGAGTGAAGGGAGCCTCTGGGATATGAATCTGTCCCTCCAGCATGTCCTATTTATTTCTGTGCTGAGGTTCAAGTCCCTGGAGCTTGTAGCTCTAAGGGATTTGGATTTCCTGAGGTGAAGCATGTCCATTAATTCTGGGTTGGACATGGCTTTATACGTCAGACACAGATCACCTCTGAGTAGGTGGTACGCAACTGAGTAGAGCTGGAGTTTCTTTAGCCGAACTGCATAGGGCATCTGTTTGAGCCCCTTGATCCTCTTGGTGAGATACTTTTGGGGTCTTTCTAGTTGCTGAAGGTGTTGGGTAAGGTACATCCCAAATGGGGCATTGTACTCAATTATGGGCCTGATAAGTGATGAGTAGAGGGGCACAATGACCTCTCTTGATCTAGATGTGAACCCTTTCATGATAAGGTGGGCTATATAGAAGGTCTTTCTAACCACTTTGGCAATGTGATTGTCAAAGGGGAGATTGCTATCTACTTGGGTCCCCAAGTCCCTAATTACTTCTTCCGTGCCAATGGATTACCACCTATGTGGTAATTTGTGGGCACTTTGTTTTTCCCAAAGGGGATGACTATGCACTTTTTGGCATTTAGCTTTAGGCCATTGCTCTGGCACCAGTTATCCGTCTTTGTGAGACCCTTTTGGAGGATGCTTGTGTCAGCCGGAGAGTCGATTACACCACCCAGTTTGCAGTCATCTGCGAACTTGGTCAGCTGTAGTCCACCCGTGTTAGCCTGTACCTCGGAGAAATATATACCGAATAAGAGAGGTCCCAGGACTGAGCCTTGTGCGACACCACTTGTAACTGGTTTAGAGTCTGACATGGCACCTGCTATTCTGACATGTGGGTTCTATCCCTGAGCCAGTTTGCAACCCATCTTGTGACATAGGGGATGATATTTAAGCTGGTGAGCTTATTTATGATGCCGGAGTGGGGTGTTGTATCGAAGGCTTTTGCAAGGTCCAGGTAGGCTGTGTGGACTACCTTCCCTTCATCTATGGCTTTGGTAACTGTTTCAAAGAAGTCAACCAGGTTCACAAGGCAAGATCTGCCCTTAACGAAGCTGAATTGGGTAGGATCCAGTGTCTGGAGGTTCCCAATGTCTTTGTTTATGATTTCCATGATGATATGCTCCATAGCTTTGCAGACCAAGCTTAGTCAGGCTTATAGGGCGATAGTTTCTGGGGTCTGTTGTGGCACCACCTTTGTGGAGTTGGACCACTGTTGCTGTAAGCCATTCCTTGGGTACATATCCTGTAGTAAGGCTGAGACTGAACAGTGACTTTATATGAGGGTTTAGTTCTTCTTGGAGCTCATGTAAGACATGGCTTTATACGTCAGACACAGATCACCTCTGAGTAGGTGGTACGCAACTGAGTAGAGCTGGAGTTTCTTTAGCCGAACTGCATAGGGCATCTGTTTAAGACCCTTTATCCTCTTGGTGAGGAACTTTTGGGGTCTTTCCAACTGCTGCAGGTGTCGGGTGAGATACATCCCAAATGGGGCATTGTACTCAATCATTGGCCTGATAAGAGAAGAGTACAGGGGCACAATGACCTCTCTTGATCTAGATGTGAACCCTTTCATGATAAGGTGGGCTATATAGAAGGTCTTTCTAACCACTTTGGCAATGTGATTGTCAAAGGGGAGATTGCTATCTACTTGGGTCCCCAAGTCCCTAATTACTTCTTCCGTACTTAATGGATTACCTCCTATGTGGTAATTTGTGGGCACTTTGTTTTTCCCAAAGGGGATGACTATGCACTTTTTGGCATTTAGCTTTAGGCCATTGCTCTGGCACCAGTTATCCGTCTTTGTGAGACCCTTTTGGAGGATGCTTGTGTCAGCCGGAGAGTCGATTACACCACCCAGTTTGCAGTCATCTGCGAACTTGGTCAGCTGTAGTCCACCCGTGTTAGCCTGTACCTCGGAGAAATATATACCGAATAAGAGAGGTCCCAGGACTGAGCCTTGTGCGACACCACTTGTAACTGGTTTAGAGTCTGACATGGCACCTGCTATTCTGACATGTGGGTTCTATCCCTGAGCCAGTTTGCAACCCATCTTGTGACATAGGGGATGATATTTAAGCTGGTGAGCTTATTTATGATGCCGGAATGGGGTGTTGTATCGAAGGCTTTTGCAAGGTCCAGGTAGGCTGTGTGGACTACCTTCCCTTCATCTATGGCTTTGGTAACTGTTTCAAAGAAGTCAACCAGGTTCACAAGGCAAGATCTGCCCTTAACGAAGCTGAATTGGGTAGGATCCAGTGTCTGGAGGTTCCCAATGTCTTTGTTTATGATTTCCATGATGATATGCTCCATAGCTTTGCAGACCAAGCTTAGTCAGGCTTATAGGGCGATAGTTTCTGGGGTCTGTTGTGGCACCACCTTTGTGGAGTGGGACCACTGTTGCTGTAAGCCATTCCTTGGGTACATATCCTGTAGTAAGGCTGAGACTGAACAGTGACTTTATATGAGGGTTTAGTTCTTCTTGGAGCTCATGTAAGACACAGCCCGGGACACCGTCTGGTCCCATTGATGCTGTGTTTTTTGCTTTGGAGAGGGCAGCTCTCATATGTGCATCTGTGATCTCAGGAAGGCTACACTCTGTTGGGATAGACATTCGCTCTTTTGGGGGGGAAGGGTGAGAGAAGTTTGCACTGAACCTTTCTGCCAGGATGTTGGCAATGTCTGTGGGTTCAGTGTATTTTTTGTCATTTTGCACTAACTCAGAGCATATCTGGGAATTGCCTCCCAGGTTTCTGACATAACTAAAGAAGGCCTTGTGATTATCTTTAGTGTCTTGTGCAATTTTTCTTTCAAAGCTGGCCTTAGATGATTTTATGAGGGATCGTAGTTTCTTGCTAGTACTGATCAGTGATGCCTTCCCTTTTTGAGATTTTGCTCTGTCATGTAGTAGCTTTCTCCTTCTGTTGTATAGCTTATTTATGGCCGGTGTCTACCAGACAGGTCTCCTGCCTTTGGAGGAGTGAGTCTTGGTTTTATTTGGGATAGCATGCTCCATGCATTCCTGTAGGTGTCCATAGAATGCTTTTGTAAAGGATTCTGCATTTTGGGCCGTATTTTCCTCTGGCCCGGGGGCTTTGAAGGATTCCACCTCAGTTTTGAGAAGTGTAAAGTTTGCTTTTATGAAGTTCTTCACCGTGGTTTCCTTGGCTAGGGATGGGGACGGAATATGGATGTCCAGTGAGATTTGTATATGGTCTGATCTTACCAATGAGGGGTATACCTCTGGTATGGAACATAGAGACCCCATGTTGGTGATGACTAGATCCGATATGTTTTCCCCTCTTGTGGGAGTGGTGACCAGTTATTCCATAGCATTTGAGTTTATAAATTCTAGGAACCATTGGGCGAGGGTGTTTGGGCTTGAGTAGTTTTTCCAATCGATGTTTGGGTAGTTGAAGTCACCCAATATAATAGTGTTTGGAGAGACTTTCATATTTTCCAGTGTTCTCAGGAAAGCTGAGTGAGGTTCCTGTGTTTGGGAGGGTGGTCTGTAGGAGGCTACAAACTGAAAGGCAGTTTTTCCCACTGTTAGTTGCACATGGATGGTCTCCGATGCTTTGTGCAGTGCTACTAACCTGGAGGTGTGGGTATCTTTGATAAATATGGATACTCCCCCTCCTTTTGTGGTTCGGTCTGAGTTTTGGAGCCGGAAAGCATGGTATGAAGTATAACCTGTTAGTGCTGGGGTGCTCTCGGGAGCCTTGAACCAGGTTTCTGTTACTGCACAGATATCGATATTCTCCATACTGAGGAGAGTCTCGAGTGCGTGCATCTTGAGGTTTAGACTTCTGGTGTTGAGCAGCATTACGCTTAGTTTTTTTTCTTTGTGTTGTCTATGGGGGTGGGTTTGTCTTTTGAGCCTTGCCTAAAAAAGGCACTATGGGGGAGGCAAGAGCCTTTGCCAGTATTTGAAAACCCAGGGGTGACAGGTGCAAGCCGTCCCTAGTGAAGCAACGTGGCTTGTCGAGCATGTCATCCCAGGCTGACAGACACTGGATCCCCTTTGAATGACACCAATACTTTAGCCAATTGTTAAAATTGATCATTTTGTCTTTATACTGTGGTATCATTCTTGGTGAGGGCAAGATGCCACTCAAGGTCAGGGTCATACCGGCCTGGGCTACATGATCAAAGAGCTTCTGTACGTCTTTTTTCATGTAGTCCAGGGAGGTACATCTCAGGTCATTCACACCAGCATGGACAATGACGGAGTCATATTTGTACTTGCTTTGGAGTGACCTGAGTGTTTGTGTTATGTGGTGGATCCTGGCACCCGACAGGCAGCTTACAGTAACCTTCTCTTTGTTCAGCTTGGTGAGTGGGACGTCAGTGTGTCTGACAATAGAGTCAACTATTACAAGTGTATTAGGTGTGTTGTTTAGCCTTAAGGGCTGTGACTGTGTGGCACACTAACTTTGTGAGCTATGTGCTACGTGGATATTGTTTCGTGGTAGGTGTTGCTTGGATGTCTGCTTTGGAGGTCTCTGCTGCTTAGGCAGATTTTTATTTAGAGCCTCCGAGTATGTTTTTGTGTGTTTATGTGTTTGGTTTGCTGATGCGATAGGTCTATGTGAGACTGGATTTGTGGTGTGTGTGTGGTTACCTTCTCCTCCTGACAGGCTGTGCCAGTACTGGGTTAAGAGAGCTTAGCCTCCAGTTTGTCTATATAGTTGCATCTCTCACATATATTTGAACTTGTTGGGAGGACAAGAGGGTGGTCTGTATACATAAGGCAGTTGTAACATTACCTCAAGATTCCCAGATTCACCAGCTGGACTGGAGAGTAAACTCAAAACTGACCTTTGGACATGCCTGAATAATATAGGGAACTACTTATTGACTGATCAGAAAGAACCAATAGGGAGCAAGTGCTTAGAAGGAGTATAAGAGGATGTAGTGCTTTAGTTTGTGTTTACCTATGAGATTACTTATATGGGCAAATGCAGGGCTTTAGAATGAAAATAGAGTGCTTAATTAAATATTTAGAGCAGTTCTAAGGGAAAAAGTGAAGAGCAGACTTTGTGGAGCCGGGAATAGTTTAAACCTGTTTAATCGGCACTGCCCGACGCTGCTCTGTGCGCAAGGCCGTGCAAAAAGAGAGTTGCAGGGTTTTAAGAGAGAGAGATCAAGGAGTTTAGAATTGACCCAAAATGACCAATAAAACTACAGCTTCTAGGCAGTAACCACTCCTACAGAGACAGGCAGGCTGCTCAGTGTTAACTACTGCCACTGGTGAACACAGAGACTTCCCTTTAGCCCAAGCAAGCACTGGCCTCCAAGAAACTTACAAACAGTTCAGAACAGCAAATCTGTAACTGAACTTTCTTAAATTTCAGAAAGTGGGAAAAAAGCAAGATTTTTTTGTTTTAGTTTAAAGGTAGCAGAAATACACAAGTAGCAAAATATTCACAACAGTGCAATAAATGACCCCACACTTGAGTGCTAGGCCAAAGTCAGGTAAAATGCAATTTTAAGAGAAAAAAATGATTTTAAATTAAGTGCAACACAGGAAATGCAGTAAACAGGCTCTAGATGTGTTCTAAATACTGTTTCTAATACATATATAAACTTTAGCAAGCCAGAAAATGCCAAAAAGTAGGCAGCAAAGCAATAATTCTAAACAAAAAATCAGAAGAAAATACTTAAAATCTCAAAAGTGGCTCCTTTCTTCTCTCAGCGTTTTCTGCCCTTGGTAGATGCTTCAGCAACAACTAACAAGCCTGGAAAGACGCCAAAACCATGAGGCAGCAGGGTTTTAAGAGAGAAAGATCAAGGAGTTTAGAATTGACCCAAAATGGCCAATAAAACTACAGCTTCTAGGCAGTAACCACTCCTACAGGGGCAGGCAGGCTGCTCAGTGTTAACCACTGCCACTGGTGAACACAGAGACTTCCCTTTAGCCCAAGCAAGCACTGGCTTCCAAGAAACTTACAAACAGTTCAGAACAGCAAATCTGTAACTGAACTTTCTTAAATTTCAGAAAGTGGGAAAAAAGCAAGATTTTTTTTTGCTTTAGTTTAAAAGTAGCAGAGATACACAAGTAGCAAAATATTCACAACAGTGCAATAAATGACCCCACACTTGAGTGCTAGGCCAAATTCAGGCAAAATGCAATTTTAAGAGAAAAAAATGATTTTAAATTAAGTGCAACACAGGAAATGCAGTAAACAGGCTCTAGATGTGTTCTAAACACTGTTTCTAATACAGATATAAACTTTAGCAAGCCGGAAAATGCCGAAAAGTAGGCGGCAAAGCAGTAATTCTAAACAAAAAATCAGAAGAAGATACTTAAAATCTTAAAAGTGGCTCTTTTCTTCTCTCAGCATTTTCTCCCCTTGGTAGGTACTTCAGCAACAACTAACAAGCCTGGAAAGACGCCAAAACCACGAGGCAGCAGGGTTTTAAGAGAGAGAGAGATCAAGGAGTTTAGAATTGACCCAAAATGGCCAATAAAACTACAGCTTCTAGGCAGTAACCACTCCTACAGGGACAGGCAGGCTGCTCAGTGTTAACCACTGCCACTGGTGAACACAGAGACTTCCCTTTAGCCCAAGTAAGCACTGGCCTCCAAGAAACTTACAAACTGTTCAGAACAACAAATCTGTAACTGAACTTTCTTAAATTTCAGAAAGTGGGAAAAAAGCAAGATTTTTTTGTTTTTTCTTTTTTTGTTTTAGTTTAAAGGTAGCAGAGATATACAAGTAGCAAAATATTCACAACAGTGCAATAAATGACCCCACACTTGAGTGCTAGGCCAAAGTCAGGTAAAATGCAATTTTAAGAGAAAAAAACATCTCGAAAGTAATCAACTAAGGTGGGGAATTCGTCCACCACACCCCGCAGTGTGGGGGGCTGTGCCCCCCACTCCCCCCAACTATATAAACCAACTGTGAGATTGCACTACAGTGGAGAATAGGGAAATTTAAAACAAAAAAGACCTCCTTTGTTTACCTTATGCATTACAGTACTTCCTGGTTGTTGGCCAACTATGGCCATTCGATGAATTATCTTATGAGGTTAAGCATTTTAGGTAGTTTAAAGTTTTGCTGTTTAATGTTCGACTATAAGGCTTTTGCTATAATTCATATTCGATGCACGAACATAGACCCCAAAGGAATGCTCATAGGTAGAAGTGTAGGGAACCTTGGCAGCCCATGGGGTGACATGGATTGGCATGTCAGCACTAGAGATGGGGTTAAGTGTCTTAACCACAACCAGAAAAAAAAAACTTAACTTAACCGCCCTCAGTGCCAGCAGTTCCCCCTCACAGGAAACCCCATGAATGGATCTGGAGGCTGAGACTCTCTGTAAGAGAGTCAAGGGAGACAATAGATGGTGTGCATTTGGGAAGGCCTTAAGTTTACATACTGATGGCAAAAACATACAGCAAAAATAATAGGTTATACCAATAAATACAACTGAATAAAGAGTAATTTCTTTTTTATCTTTAGCACTTTAACATCAAAATAAATGCTTCAGCAAACAAAATTATTTTGATGGGCCTACAGTGTTGAGATTAACCACATTTACAACAAGGATACCTTAACAAAGGAGGTATACAAGAACAATGTAGCACAAGTTAAAGATAGTGGAATGGTGGCTCAAAGAATATGCAACAGGATAGTTTCAATGATTGATCCCAGAAATCATCGTTTTCTTCTTAGGAAAACAAACTGACTTCCAGTGACTGCAAGACCTACACATGTTCTCTTGTTTTCCTCTTCAAAGTTACAGCTTTAAGTAAATGCCCTCTACTGTCTTCCGCACTGCTAGCCAAAACCTACTGCCTTAAAGCGTTTATATTACCTCGTCGAAATTTTACTGCATTGAAGCAATAAATGTCAAACACAATTGATCGATGCAGTAAAATATCGAACGAGGATAAAAAAACAAATAAAACAACAAAAAAAAAAACTAAAGGGCGTAGGCAGGGGGGCAAGCCCCCCCTGCACCCCCACAACCCCCGCTACTTAAATATACCAACTCCTAGACCACACTACATTGAGGTAAATGGAAATCTACCCCTACGGAGATTTCCGTTTACCTGGCAGATATTCTTCGCTTTCGTTATCAGATTCAATCTGAGCATCCTAGTGCTCCGGATTATGAGGAATACTCCGCATTTAATGAAGAGCGAAGCCACTGTTCAGCTGTTCTGCATTGAACAGCTGTGGTTCTGCTACAAGGCTTTTGATTGGTTTGTGTACCGCAATTACTGCCAGTCGGCATTGCGGTATACAAACCAATGCATAGCTCTGCTACCCTTCAGCGTTGGCTATGCTCTGCAGTTTTTGATTGGCTCATAGACCTAATTTACGGCCAATCGCAAACTCGGTCTATGAGCCAATCAAATCGGGAATCTGAGGAGGATGGGAGCCAATGAGAGCTCCCAAACAGAGACCAATCGTGTTCCTGGAAGCCTTTTCGCGCCAAATTAATGGCTTGAAAAAGGCTTCCAGGAAGCAGGGGAATTTTACTTTTTTTTGGTTGATCGTTGGATTCATTGGTGTTTTAACACACTCGCCTGAAGGAAGGAGCGGTGCCAGTTGCAGTCTCCAGATCAAAGTTATCAGGGCCGGGGAGAAGAAAGAAGATGGGACGGGAGTCGGTGGAAGTTAGCTTGCCAGGAGAGGTGACTCGGCGAGTCCGTTTGCGGTGCTATACAACAACTGAAGGGCTGAGATTTTTCTTTCTGCTGTGCTGCTGGATAACTGGGATTTGAGTTTGTGTATTTGGATTGTGAGCTCTGCTCAGCTGAAGTGGTAGGCAGAGCAGTGTAAGTGCTTTAGGCTGTAATGGTTGCAAATGTTTCCCTTATGCTAGCACAGACCCTGTGACTTTAGCAACGTTCTTAGTGTGTAAGCAATGTTTAGTCTGTATTTTGTGCTGCTTGTCCCACAGATCCTGTTCGAGCAACTTCTCTAAGTTTAAAACAGCAATAGTAAAGTGTCTGTTTCTGCTGCTTACCCCTAATGTCTAGTTTATATATTTTTTTTTTTGGGGGGGAGCATGACAGGTCCTTGTTCTAGCAACTTTCTAGGTTTATAAGAGCAATATTTTAAAGTGTTTGCATGTTTCCACTGCTTGTCCACTAGTACATCTCATAGTAATTGCCTCTTTTATTTATTTATTTTTTTTGGAGAAACTGCATGCTACTGCAGGTTATGGTGCCTGCTCAGCTCAAAAACATCTCAGATGGTCACTGTTTTGTCAGAGTACAAGACCTGCACTATTCCTAATATCATTTTAAAGAACTGTGTAGGTCTCCACATCAGAAGTGTGAGATCTATAACTGTGAATTCTACAGCTATGAAAAGTAAACTGGTACTGCTAGAGAAATATGGAGAATCTCAAACATTTCTGTAACAGTATTATACTATTTTTGTAGAGTAGCTTCACACCCTGCACCTTCAGATTTCCTATTCCTGTTGCTTATGTATTCTAACATTGAGATCTGTTTTCTTCGATTAGAGGGAATTATCTGTCGTACCCCAACAATGGGTTGTATATACATTCTCCATGCTCAGTTGTAATTTTGAAGATCACAACTGCAGTTGTCATAAATTTTAAATGACTCCACTATACACAGTACCATATCTCTCAATTTCTTTGATTGATGGGCAAAATCTGGGACAGTCTTTAAGGTTTTATAAAATGCATTTCCTGAACAATAAAAACATAAAACTGTAATGTCTGACATTACTGACTGACTGCAGCCTTAGTGATTTACCAGAAACTGAAAAAATGATGAGGGAATAGGGCAAAATGAAGCAAAACCAGGGAAGTTCTGCAAAATTCTGGACTGTTAGGAGGTATTTATGCATGGTACTCATCAGTAATGGCAGACATAGTTTTAAGTCCATTCTGTGATAAACAATGTCCCATGTAGAAGCTTGTAAAAGGTGTAATGTACATTTAAGAAAGCAGAGTGACTTGGGATGTGGGACATGTGAAACTGGCAGTTCTGAGCACCTACAATTAAACCTTTGAGCCAGCATTTGTGACACTTCATTCCTAAGACCTCATGCTTGCATACACCAGTTCTCTGATGAATTTAGACTTCTGTCCAGAATTGCAGAACATTAGCCTGGAAAACCTAACAAAGGGCAGCCATGTAATTATGGCAGCCAGAAACCCCTTTTCTCTGAATCATAGTAAGACGTACAAATACTCTTATGCCTGACTTGATTCAGCCACCTGAGGAAATATCTTAGCTGTAGCAACCTACATATGCCAATACATTACTGATCACTGTCTGAAAAAAAAAACAAGTTAAAAAGCATAAGTGAAACACGTAAACATCTTTCGAACAGCAAATGCAACTAAAAGGTACAAGTAGCAATGTTATCAGTGAAAAGTCTTCTTTGGAATGACAGTAGTCAATACATTCATAGTCTTTATATAAATACTGTAATATATTATGATGCAGACAAACCCTATAATTATATTTTCTCTATAAAGACTTAGAAATAACTTTACATACACTGGAAGTATAAAAATGAAAAAAAAAAAAACATAATAAAAATGGAAATTTGCTCTGTGGCTAAAGGAAAGCTGAACACCTTGCAGCTGGCACAGATGACTGTGGCTATGAGCTATTAAAGACCAACTTCCTGTGGGACAAGGTTTTACTCCCATAGCCTCCATGTTCCCATTGTGTGACCTTGAGCAAGTCACTTAACCAGCTAGTGCTTTGGGAGAACTGGGAATCTAGGACAGGCTCCTTAATGGTCTCCTGGACTACATGTTTAGAAGTAACTTCCTATGAACCTATGAATACAAACAGTTTTCTGCTACTACATGCATCAAAAATCTTGTTGCAGAAGACGTAAGCTTAATTGGAGCTGTGTTATGAAATTACAGAGACTGGTTAAAACCTAATTACAGATGTTTAGGATGACACATGCAAGAAAGGAGGGAGACTTGGAGGGATATTATGAGAAGATAGAATGTCAGAACAAATACATTTATTTAGTATGAAATGCAGGAGGAGTGCGATAGCAACTTAATTATTTTAATTTAGTTATTTGTTAACCAGTTAAGCGAACTAATCTGTCATAAACTGTTTTTAAATATGACTTTAAAGGCAAGATTAAATGCAAATATATATATGGACATTTTAATGGATTCAATCACCCAACATATTTTTGGAATGAGGCAGAGAACTATTGTACACTGACAAGAACCCTTGGAAAAAGGGAGACAATGTGAAGTCCACAAACACAATCACCAGATGTCTAGACTGAATCTGAACCGTAACAGTATTACAGCAGCTTAGAAGAGAAGAGAGTAAACACTAGTCCTTTTACAGAAGACAGAATGGTGAATACACTTGTAATCTGAAACTAGATATGAGAATGGAGTCAGCTGGGATACATCTGAGGGCGGACAGCATCTGCAGAGCAATTCTGGCCAAACGTCTTTCATTCTTAAGACATTGCTCATTAAAAGAGACATATTACCAGGGAAAGGGCATATACAGTTTAAGCTCACACAAACAGTGCTTGGAAGAAGGCAGTATGTACTTGCAAGGCAGGCCGGTGGACTATATGATTAATCAAATTCTGGATTGTTATGAATGATTTTCATTATACACTTTCCTCCAAAAAGCTTCTTTGTGGAATGACCCCTGAAGATAACCCACTACCCATATAAGTAAAAAACAATATTTGAGACTGCTGTGTCTCATAAAAATGTATTTTGCAAGATGCACTTCTTTTATATTTACAAGGCTATTTTCATCAAAACGACCACTGTGTTTTACTCTGCAGTTTGCATTCACTGAGTCAGGCATCAATGAATCCTTGTTCACTGAAGCATATCAAGTGGAACCTGTACTAGTTATAAAAAGTAATGTTATGCTTGCAACATAATGGTGACTGATCTTAAATGTGATGGATTACATGCCTGAAAACAGCACAGGTTAAAAAGATGCAAACATCATGTTAAATAACTCTAATTTATTACCCGCTAGCCTGAAGAAAGCTACACCAAGTTGAAGCATTACATGAAAATGACCTTGGTTTCACACATATATTTAGCTTTCCCCAGACCATGTAATGAAATTGGGACTACAGATCAGGTAACCCATTTTTGATTAGTAGCTGCTCAGGCAACTGAGAGAGCATGTTGAGTGGTTGGCCCCCGGCTTGCTCACTGGGGAGTTGGGGGGCTGCTAAACCCATGATTTTGGTTACACCTAGTGGTGGCTGGTTGTACTGCCCACCTGCAACAGCTGTGTTGGTCATGATAAGTCAGGCAGAGACCTCCACGCTGAACTGCAAAAACAGGAGGTGTGTGCAGGAGAGCAGTCATTACTCCACTTCTGACCAGTCAAGTCTTTGAGCAGTCAAGGAAAAAGAAAGGTAGGCTACTTAACAGACTCACAGTTACCCCAGTTTTTACCACCCAGCTCTCACTACTCTGGGAACAAATGGGCTGATAGTGCTTCCTGGGTAGGAACAAATGGGCTGTAGGATTCCCACCTAGCCAGTGGATGCAAAGCTCTAACCCCTATGAAAAGAATAGACTAACTGGAAGCAGGTAGTGGATGTTCTCCATAGGTGGGAGTGGTATTTAACAATGCTCCATTCAAGAATTTAAAATAACTATGTATTAAAGGATGGGTAAACATGCAACAGAGTAGATAGGGATCTGGCTTAACTGATGGTACATAAGAGTGGCGTTGAGCAGAAATGTCTGCTGATAAGAACCTAGTAGCCATTAGTTTGCCACAATACAGAGACTGTTTCTTGCTAATGTCTTTGCAAGTGATACTGTAAAAATAGTAGTAAGGGAGGTTCAGATAAGCCATAATCTGTAACAGGGTACAGAACCAAAACTAGGATGGGAGAAGGGGGCAGAAGCCCCAGCTGAAAGCTGTTGCAAGGTATGATCACCAGGGTGTTTATAGTGAATGAGCATAGCACCAGAATTAATTTATGGATGCTGATACTGCATTTGCAGTTCAGGTATGCCTTAAGTTAAGTGTTGTCTACTGTAGAAAGGTGCTTGGTTGTAGCAAGCTGCTTGCTACAGTTACATCAGTGGAGAAAATATATATATTTTTTTTTCATTTTCAAGTTTGAGTTGAGGGGGCACTTGTTTGGGAAACTGCTGAGGGTACCATATGACATATTAATTGTTCCAACAGAGTCAATTATCTGAGTATGCAATTAATAAGGAACAAATGAGAAAATTCAGGACATGGTCAAAGGTATACAGTTGGAGTCTGAATGAAGAGATGATAAATCAGCAAGCAAAGGAGAGTAGTGTTGCTGGAAACAAATTCATCCACAAGGCTTGGTGAGTATCTTCATGAGGTGGACACCATTTTTCACAAAATACCACCAAGATGACACTGATATATAGACTGTATTTTATATAGCTTATATCATGGACAGAAGTAGGTTAAAAAATAAAAAAAAGATTGCTGGGTGCACATGACCCAGAATAAAAAGTACCCAATCATGATGGGTGTACTGATGCCTGGACTGGAAAAGAATGACAGTAAATAATCCTCAAGACACGGAAACGTTCCTACAATGGGGCTAGGCCAGGCTCATGGGTAGGATGCTCCTCCTGTTGTAGAAGGAAGTAGTAGCCCATAGTAGTCACAAAAACTGAGAGGCTAAAAAAAAAAAAAAGCCATAAAGATGAAAGAGTGGACCACTGAGGATAAGAAAGAAATGATGTATTGTTACTATTATGCAAAAAGCCCAGAATTTCCAGACACAAGATATACAAACTACAAAAAGATTGAGAGAAATTAGAGGAAAAAACTGTCAGAAGTTTCAAATAAAAATTTGTGTTAATTAATGCAACAGATTTATGAAAAACGTTATATAGACCAAGACACCTTCGGCAGTTTGGAAAAAGAAGGACTGAGGAAGTGCGAAAATATAAAGAACAAAATCTACAGATTTCTGAAAGGTATTAACAAGAAATATGGACATGGGAAAGAAATTGAGATCTGATATGGTGCATTATGTATGCAAAGGAGAAAGCCACATTAATTAATACAAAAAAGCAGCCCCTAAAGCATTCAAAGAGAAATACAGGCAAAGGCGTCCAGATATGGACAATTTCACAATACAAAAATAAGATCACAAACAGGGAATGCAGAACAGAAGATAAGTAAGGTAGAAATTAAAAAAAAATTAGAAGGTGAAGTTATGGAATACCTGCATAGTGAAGGATTTAGTGTAAAAAGCTAACACAGGTTATATCACAGCATGATGGAACAATGAGTCCCCAAAGTAAGTAGAAACAGGAGGATCAGGACACATCTGAAGAAGAAATATGGACATGGGAAAAAAAAAGAGATTTAATATTGTGCAATATTTATGCAAAAGAGAAAGTAAAACTAATCAATATGAAAGAAGCAGCACCAAAGATATTTAAAGAGACATACAGGCAAAGGCATCTGGATATGGAAATTTTACAATAAAAAAAAATAAAAAAACAGAGGAAAAGTAGAAAAGAGGATTAGTAATGGAGAAGGTAAAGAAACAGAAACTGAGGTCATGGATTACCTGCGAAGTAAAAAATTTAGTGTAGAAAATCTAACTCTGATAACATCGCAGCAGGCTAGAGCGATGTTCCCAAAGTAAGGAGAAACCAGTGGAGCAGGACTCTGATCAGTTGCTATATGAAGATACTTTGGAACTTCCCGTAGGAAACCAGTGCAAAAGTTCAGGTGGAGTTGCACAACAAGGAAAGGAATAGGAAACTGTGGCAACTCTGATACAGTTAATTTTGTCGAATGATAAGCTAGTGAGTTCCCGTATGAAAGGGCAACGGATGACAGGATGAAACTGAAGAGAATGTGTCATAGGAAGATGGTCTGGAACCTTCTGTAGAATGCCCGCAGAAATAGAGAACAAAGAATGTGCTCTCAGTTTAGAAAAAAATGATCTAAGAGAAGTGTTGCTTGATTTAACAGAGATGGGCAGACATATTAAGATCAATGAAAGAAATGGACTACAGAAAGTCAATAAAACCCCAAAAATTAGAAGTTTTATAAAACAAATTAGGACTGTTCATAGAGATTTAAGTTATATAACAGAAGCAAATTGGACATATTACTCTGCAGCTAAATGAATGCAAAGTCTTACCACAAAAACATAGGTCAGTAAAGAAAAAGGAGGGGGAGAAATTAAATACCATCATGGAAGTATTGAATAGAGGAAACTATAAATCAGTTAAGACCAGAGGTGTTACTGTTAGAAGAATATAGAAGGGGAACAGATCAACAAAAATACACAGAAAGATAGATGTGAGAAAAGCAATGTACAGTATCAGAACAGAGTAGGATCTGTTGTGCACTATCACAAATAATAAAGTAAAAATATCAGCACAGGCAGTAAAACTTAGAAGATATGCATATAAATAGAAAGGAAAAGTACAAAATAAGCAATTTATTGATGACCCAAAAAAGTTTTATAGAGAATTAGGAAACTACAAAAATAATTGAAACACCACCAAAAAAAAAAAAGAAGAAATAGATACATTTTGGAGAAAAATCTATGAATATCCCCAGGGACATAACAAAGATGCTGAATGGATAGAAAAAGTAATATAAATAATAAAAAGTTCAAATATACAGGATATGAAATAAAGTAACAGCTAGAGACTTTGAAACAAAGATAAGAAAAGCTTCTAATTGGAAAACCCCAGACCCAGATGCATTACCTTTACATGAAGATTTTAGCCATGAGTAAGAACTATTTATATGCTCACCCTGAATGGACACCAACATGGTTAACAACAGGAAAGACAATACTCCTCCTTAAGAGTGAGCCTGCAAGCTATCCTAAAAACTATAGACCAATAACTGGCCTTCCAATGACGTTTAAACCATACACTTAAATTGATGCTGACAGAGTTTATAGACATTTAGATGAAAACTCAATCATGGCAATAGAACAAAAGAGTAAAAAAATAAAGTCGTATGGAACAAAGGATCATTTATTGTTAAAGTCATAATGGAGATCTGTAAAAAGACTACAAAAAAGCATTTGACTGTGTTCCACATTCATGGATAAAAGATTGCTTAAAATGTATAAGATACACCCTGCATTGATCAACTACATTACAGCGACTATGAAACCATATCAAACCACTTTGCAGTTAAGCTATGATAAAGGACAAATTATTATTCCAAGGATAAAAATTCAAAGGGGGATATTCCAGGGTGAATATTTTGTCACTGCTGCTATTTTATATTGCCCAGAACCATTTAATCTGTCTACTTAACAGATTAGATCAGGGCTAAAATTTGGCTCCCAGAAAAGAACAAAGTGTAAAGACTTCTCATCTTCTTTTTGTGAATTATTTATAAAAATCAGTGTATACCAAGGCTATATATTCCCTGTTGCAAAGGAGGTATGGACCTCATTGAAACTGATTACATGTATAGATCTGCAATTGCAGGACTGCATGCATATCTGTTGACATCACAAGACCCAAACATAGTGAAAGCTTTAAAACATGAGGAAAATAAGTCTAAGATGACTTTCCTGGTTAGTTTAGCAGAGGCATATCAGTGACAAACAGGAATGGAAATAAAATCAGAAGCTGATTAAAATCAGGCAGCAACTGAATGTACCAAAAAACAAAAGAAAGAATACAAGATGATGGTTCAGATGAGAAGGCAAGAAATGTGGAAAATGCATGGATATAGTTGCAAATACAGAAAACTCTTTGAACAACCTCATGTTGATCAGGACCGAATGCAGAAATGGTTAAGGAGAGGTAAATTTAAACCAAAAGATGAAAGGTTAATATCGGCGGCCCAAGATAGTGGACTACATACACGCTGCTTTAAAAAGGCCATTGAACATGTGGGAGAAACAGACAAATGTAGGTTTTGTAAAATAAAATTGTAAACAGTCACACATCTTGTTGCTGGTTGTGATATACTAATGGCAGAGGGACTGTATATGGCATTGATCATCGAAATTGCTTCACCCAGTGACTACAGTGTCTTATGTACGGAGTGGCACAAAGTCATAAAATACCAGGATTTGCAGGCAGAAATGAGGGCAGTGTGGGAAAAGGATACCCAGATAGCTCTAATAGTAGTAGGAGCAATGGGTCTTATAAAAAATAATTTATAATCATATTTCAATTGTGTATTCTCTGAAGAGTTTCCAGTATGTTTTTTAGTATGTTACCGATACATGTAACTCCATATGAATTGCAGATGGAGTCATTACTGGGCACATTGCGGGTGCTGAGAAGAGCACTTCTGGCTAACATCAAAAATTGAAACAATACTAATTTCAGGAACTTTAATCATACTTTGACTTAAGAATGGGGCCCATTTCTGTCATGGCATTAGAAATCCAAAAGTCTTGGAAAAATTAAAACTGGAAAGTAACACCTGGAAGATATGCAAACTGGGCAGACAAACAGAAACTATGTAAATTATGAGATGTATTAGTGCCCACTGTACTGCAAACATGGTTGTGAATTCAGGTTCTAGACATCAAACTGCTTGGTCTAAGGATACAGACATCTAGGAGTCATTAAGTAAGCAACCATATACTTTACTGACATGGTGGCGACTGCTTCCACAGGAGAGTATCACATGGCATCCCACATGAATTGCATCCTTATGGGATTCATAAGGCACACTTTATCATTTTTTATTTTATTTACATTTGTTTTCTGGGCTATTGTAGTAATCAGGAATGACCACTAAACATTATGACCACTGCTGTATATAGATAGGAAAAAGTAAACAGTGAAATTACATTTCCAGGAACTACATAATAGCTACCAGCCTAGCGAATAATTATACAAATATGCTGTGTTTAACAAGAACCAAGCAATGAAGAACACACTCTGTATAACTGGACTTCCCTAAGACTAAATACAGGAACATAATGCTTAGGGACATTCTGAAGAAGAACTTACCAAGGGTATGATAAACTCAAAGACCAGAGGACATTCCTAACCATGGAACAGGGCACTGACAAAAACAAGAGAACCTACAACAGTTCACTACCAACAAAAAAAACAAGCATTTAAGAACTAAAGAGTAGTCTTTAGTTACTGGTAAACCTGTAAAGTGTACTCCAGAAAGAAGCAGTCAGCTTGATGGACACTGTTGGTTCATGAAATACATCATAGACATGCCTTTGACAGAATTAAATTTGTTTACACTGGATTGTCTTCATGTTTTATGGCAAACCTCATTATCTTGTTGATCCTTCTTTGAATCTCTAGTGCCAAGTGCTTAACTGTTATATACTCAAATAACATATAAAGCAGTGTTTTACCTTGACTGACATTCTTAAAACTTGAATAAACTTAAAAGGTTAATAAATCAACTCGACAGAAATTCAAGCATCATCTTGGGATTTATAATCAATTTGAAAAGTTCAAGGTGTCTCTAAACACAGAACTCTATGGCACAGAAATGGAAGCAGCAGCAAATGTCTTCCCAAGGTGGAAAGAGAGGGAGAAAGAGACGGGGAGTATCGTCCACAAGATAAGGCTCATTCATACAGTACCAGTTCTTTTCTCTGACTTCAAATTCCTTGCCCATTGGTGACAACTCTTTTCAGGTAAAGGGCCACACGAGACAAAAATGGAGGCTACCACAACTATTGAGAGTATTGATTACTGTCGGTGGTTAACTCTTACCTACGGTTAACTAAACGCAAGTAAAGTATGATTTAACCAAATGTTCAGGTTATTAATGGTTAACTAACAGCAAGTAACGTAGTGCTAAACAAAAGGATCAGGTTGCTAATGGTTAAGTAACAGTGTGTAAAGTAATATTGGGATATATATATATATATATATATATATATATATATATATATATATATATATATACCCAAACTACATACTTTTTTTCCCAGAGTTGCTCAAAACTACAAAACACACCATACCATCTGAAACCCAACCACCAGTGTGGGGGGGGGCTGCGCCCACCCCCCCAACTATATATACCAACTCCAGGATTGCACTACAGTGGGGAAAAGGGCATACTTCACCACATTGGCCAAGTGTTTACTTGCCCTGGGAAAACGTATGTGGTACGTGGTTCGGGAATTTTAGTTTAGTTACTTTTGTCTTGCAAAAATAATGTTTGTGATCATGGGTTTTTGTTATATCAAAGTACACCTATACACACACACACACACACACACATATATATATATATATATATATATATATATATATATATATATGTATGTGTGTGTTTACACACACACACACACACACACACACACACACACATATATATATATATTAATATATATGTTCTGTAGGTTCATAGGTTCATAGGTTGGTACTAGTCTATCGGCCCTAGGGCCTATACAAGCCTAGCCATAACAATTCCCGGGCTATTTTTTCCCAAATTTACTTCCTGGACCCCTGTCTAGCAGGGGGACTGTAACTGCTCATTAAATGAAGCACAATCATCTACACCATGCATTGTCCTTGTCAACTTTAAATGTGTTTCCCTCCCAACAGCAGAAAATGGGATGCAGGACCAAGTGTCATGGGCATTATAAAGTATTCCAAAAACTACAGCACAAACCTGGTCAAATCTGACTAAACACAGTCATCAGCTGCACAACTAGTAATAAGGAAGCAGCCTTATTTGCAGTTAGACAAGATGCCAGCTCAGTGCTCATGAATAACTGGTAAGAGATCATTTAGTGGGAACTTAAAAGTTATATCAAATGGTAATGATATGACAAGGAATATCATCACTTCTGATTGATAAATCCATATATAGATAATATTTTATGCATGTGATCATGGCTTTTTGTTTAAGGGTTAACTATATGTATCTGGCTTGTGGGCATGCAAAACACACACACACACACACACACACACACACACACACGCACACGCACACGCACGCACACACACACACACACACACACACACACACACACACACACACACACACACACACACACACACACACACACACACCCTTGCATATACCAAAGCTCACCATTTTATTTTCCCTTTCACTGTCATTTGTAGTCATTAATTAAGCATTTTGACTGCATTTATTAGAAAAGCATCAGTAAGTGTTTTTTTTTGCACTACTACAACCATCTACTTCCTTTTCTAGAGCTGCTTGTACTGAGAACATATCAGTTGTGGTGGCTAATCAGATGTCAGGGTTTGCCTTTAGTTGTGGCTAGTCTGATGTTGTTACCCTGTACCTTATGTGGCAATCAACAGCCCTTTTATTAGTTTATCCTTTATTGGCCAGGTTAGTCCCAGTAGGCTATTGTCTTCTTTTCAGGGGAGACCCCGAGGTGATATTTACACTACTAGGCTGAGTCAGATGCAGCACTAGGCAGACCCCTTGTAGACAACTTGTAAACAAAGAAAAACAAACCACCACGTGGTAATTGCAAACGGCACTTTAATAAACTTCACAGTTTAAAAACTGTGTGATCCTTCCATAAATAGAGCAAGCATTACAACCATTACAATGACGTGGGAGAACTTCATTACCTTGTAACTTCTGTAAGCCCCAGAAATCACCTCATTAGGGGGGGGGATTTAAACTGCCAACTAAACTCATATGATTAAGTAGAACCTGGGGACAGATCTGTTCTGGTGAGTGCACTTTATAGTAGATGCAGGTGTGTGTGGAAAATACCCCAGTTAGGGGCACTGTCTAGTTAAGAGACTTTGCTTAGAGTCATACCCTGAGCCTTAATTATTAAGGTCAGGCATGTGTCTTGAACCTCTGTACCAACTGCCAGGTCTACTTACATTTTATTTATTTATTATTTTTGTTAATCACTAGGGCGGCCACGGTGGTTCAGCAGTTAGTGTTGCCACCTCACAGCAAGAGGTTCTCTGGTTTGATTCTCGGCTCTAGTGCCTTCTGTGCGGAGTCTGCATGTCCTCTCTGTGGTTGTGTGGGTTTCCTCCGGATGCTCCGGTTTCCTCCCACATCCCAAAGACATGCAGTAGGTGGTTTGGACACTCTAAATTGGCCCTAGGTGTGAGTGTGTGTGTGTGTGTGTGTGTGTGTGTGTGTGTGTGTGTGTGCCTTCTGTGGAAGGTTGGGCACCGGGCTGGCAACTTGACACTGTAAAACTCCACTGCCAGTCATGAGCGGACAGGTGATCCGCTGTGGCGACCCCTAACCGGGAAAAGCTGAAAGAAGAAGAAGAATTATTTTTGTTAATCACTGATGATTATGACCTGTCAATGTCATGCATAGAGTTTCAAAGCTGTGTTGTTCAGTGTCAGTGGTACAGCAGGTAGCACTCTAGGTTTTGGTGCAGAAGCATACTGTTTTCTTCTTTACTTTTACAATGATTACAGATAACTTGGATTTAATTTAAAACTTTTATTTCAAGTGTTATAGCACAAACACTGATAGCTATTTCTTAAACAAAAGCAATACAAGTTCACAATGAAAACAGACTTAGCATGAACAACCATAAACTTCTTTGCCCTCAAAACATTGAAATTACATTGAAACCTGTATTCATAGAAAATGCTTCCGGCCAGTGGTGGATTAAGTTTACCTTTGGGCTGGTTTGAAAAATTGGCCTCTTGGGACACATTTCTCAGCCCATGCCTGGGTTCTTTGATTCACCTTCCTGATTAGCTGCTCCAGGGCAGGGTTCCATCTCAGTTTAACATCTCATTCAAAGGACAACATACTTAGGAGAACAGCACTCCTCTTATACTGCACTGTAATGTCAGCAGTTGATTTACTTGGGTGAGAATAGAACCCGCAGCCTTCTGCACCAAAGACGAGTGTGCTACCTATTATGCCACTGACACTGACTTATGTTACAGCTTCACCCTTTAGGAATTGCGTCCAACATAACTCTCAGTCTACCAGCTACAAAATGTGGAACACTGAGCTGGATTCAATAAAGCCTACACTAAGTGTACACTGTTCTGAGGAACAGACAACACAGACAACTCACACCTTCTTCCTATTAATTTTAGTTTTCCTACTGATATTTTTGCTTCTTTAAATATTGACAGGGATTCATAAAGGTTACCACAAAGTGTGGACTACATGTACATTTAGCGTAATCTTTCTGAGTGACTAGAAAACACAAAAATGAGATTAATATTTTACTGAATACATGTCATGTACACTTAGTGCACACTAAGTGTACACGTAGTGTAGGCTTTATTGAATCCCGGGCACTGTTCTTCATAATGTGAAGCAAATGGACATAATGTGGAACACTTACAAACAGCCTTACAAACAACATCAACTAGAAAGCTCACATGATTGTTAACGTGTTGCTTTATACTTATATAAACTTCTTTTGTTGAATTAATATGATTCTGTATTATTTTCAATGCATAATAACACTGAATATTTGACTGCTCTTTTCAATGTGGAATAATAAGGAACATGGGCTTTTTAAGACTGAAAATAAACATTCCTCATAATGAAGTACACTTGAGAGGTATGGTGTCCAAGGTCTCCCCTAAAATTATGCATACCTACAAAATTGCTGGTCCATTTCAGATACTCAGCTGTGTACAAAGACTTCTGAGATGCTCTGGGTTTCTGTGAATTGTGTAAAACTTTTATTTTTGCTTCTAAATCCACTTGAGCCTTATACTTTTATGAATGTCACATAAATTCTAGAAAACTTTCAGGAATTCCAAAAATATAAATCAGCAATGCACCTAGACTATGTGTCATGAACAGCCATTGCTGATTAGAAATGCATTGTGAAGCACAGTAAAATGCGTCCATGTCAAAATCTTGGGCAGAGAAGCTAAACTGTGCAACTATGCATTAACTGTACTACAGCCATGTCTAATATACTGTACTCTTACGAAAACATACATTTATATATTATTATAATAAAGCACTGATGAAAAAGAATACTGGATCTTACTGATGAGTTCTTACCTTTATTCACTTTTCTGTCTGCACTGTTGCAGAATGCAGGGCAATGCTTTATTGGGCAGATATACAAATTACCTTGACTAGTGGTGCAAGACATGTATTCTTTCATATACTACAATGTTTAATCATCTCAACTTTTATTTAATTTGTTTACTAATCACGTAGACCACTAGGCATATGTTCCCTTTTTCAGGGGCTCTCTTTGGATAATTGACTAGCTCAGATATACAAAGTATTGCAACTTTTTACAACAATTTTACAACAAAATTGCCAAGTTTGCTACTAATTCAGCCTCCTTTACCCATCACTGTAAAGTGATGCATACCCTTAGATGGCTGGAACCCCCCATTCAATTTATGACAACACATAAAATAATACACAAACCATTAGCTTGTTCATCTCTTACCCCTTTAATCAACAGATATTTCCCTAAATGAACTCTCAGATCAGGCGACACATTTCTTCTCACCATAAACAAACTAAATAAATCCCCTGGACAAAGCCTATACTCATAGTCAGTAGCAAAAAAATCCCTACCTCTAACCACCAGAACTATTTCTAACCTACCCACCTTTAAATGGTCCCTAAAAGAATACTTTATAAAATGATGGACCTTCTCCTGTGCCAGTCGTAGCTGGACTCAGTATACTTCATTCATTTCCCGTAGCCTAAGCCACGCCTCATAGTCTTCTCCACCATCCTCCTCCACTCCTTGCCTTTGTTTTTCCTACTACCTCACTGTATCCACTTTCTCTCTGCAGACCTTTCCTTTATCTCATTCTCTTTCTTCCCTACTCACCTAACCTACCCAAAGACACCCTACCCTGCATTCTTTTTATAATCTCCTTTTCTGTCCATCCTTACTCCCTCCTGTAACCCTAATATGACACCATCTCTCATACTAAGACATCACTCAATTTCCCCTCACTGTCTATCAATATGTAATGTTGAATATCTCTTTTAAATATCTTATTAGAATTGTCGCTGGTCTCATTTATCAGCTACTAATCTATGTGTTAAATAATACGACTAATGAGTTTTTCTTCACCTATTTTCTCTAACTCATGTTATTTTGTTTTTCATTAGTTCTATGTTTTTCACATTACACTGTTTTTCATTAGTTCTATGTTTTTCTCATTACGTTTTTCGTTAGTTCTATGTTTTTCACATTACACTGTTTTTCATTAGTACTATGTTTTTCTCATTACGTTTTTCATTAATTCTATGTTTTTCACATTACACTGTTTTTCATTAGTTCTATGTTTTTCTCATTACGTTTTTTGTTAGTTCTATGTTTTTCACATTACACTGTTTTTCATTAGTTCTATGTTTTTCTCATTACGTTTTTTGTTAGTTCTATGTTTTTCACATTACACTGTTTTTCATTAGTTCTATGTTTTTCTCATTATGTTTTTCATTAATTCTATGTTTTTCACATTACACTGTTTTTCATTAGTTCTATGTTTTTCTCATTACGTTTTTTGTTAGTTCTATGTTTTTCACATTACACTGTTTTTCATTAGTTCTATGTTTTTCTCATTACGTTTTTTGTTAGTTCTATGTTTTTCACATTACACTGTTTTTCATTAGTTCTATGTTTTTCTCATTACAAGGTGTCTTTCACCCTTATGTTTTGTAGTGTTACACCATAATTTGTGATTTAAAGTATCTGTAATTGATTTTTGATAGATTGTGATTATGGAGCTTTTCCTCCTGGGCCTCTGCTGAAAATGGGCATTTAATGTCCCATTAGGACTTTCCCAGTAAACAAATGTCAAACAAACAAACAAATAAATAAATAATGTAAGATGGAATCAGAGCAAAGAAAACTGGATGAAGTTCATTGGCAGTTTCTGACCTTAAAAAGCTGTGCTATATTGGCTGTTGTACTTATTTTGGTGGTTTAACTTCTGCAAAGTCAGAGCATAAGTAAGATTTGCTGACTAACTTGAATCCAGCAATTTTCTTGTAGACCTCGTTGGTTTGAAGGTTGGAAGTGACACTAATATATTGAGATTCTCTCCCTAATACTTGCAAATTAGAACCTCTTGCAGTTTACCCTGCCTGGGAATTGACATTTGTGTACGCAGAAGGGGTACCATCATCATCCTCAGTAATTACTCATGTCTTTGTGTTTATATTATTGTTAATGCTTCTCAGGCTTAATCAGGAAAGACATTTAATGTAAGTTACATGTTCGCATGTTAGAACGAGCAATTCCTGCCCTGCTGGTTCCAATGAATCTCCCCAGTTAGTAGAAATAGAAATCTGACATCTTTTCTTCAAGGAACTGATTTGGAAGTTCCTCATTGTATATTATGTGTTGCTTGTTAGCACATTAATTACATGACAACACCTCCAAGGTGGTATGATAGATCACTCCACCAGGTTACTGATTAAAAGATGTTTCTGCAATGGAAATGTTCAGCTCAGCACTTGTATTCTGAAGTATACACATTTCTGTAATCTACACTGGATTTTAATGTGGGGCTGCCAAACAAAGCTATCTATTAGCATGACTTTCATTTCTGATGTGAAGTACCTCTTGGAATGTGATAAGAGAGTTCTTGAAGTGCTACTCAGGTATGCAGTAGAGTTCAGAAAGGTATGTGAAAACATGTATAGTTAGAATAAGCACATAAGCTTGAAATGCTAAACTGTTTATTGAATTAAACTTCCTGCAAAGGGAATCATAGATGGTCATCAACTGTTTTGGCAGGTAAAGATTTCTTGCTAGATGTCAGATTGTGCTGACAATTATTATGGATCCGCTATAATTATGTATGGTCTAAATCAGCTGACATATGATTAATCAGCCCTAAAATGTTAAACATTTTGGTAGGGTACAACTCAAAAACAGCAACACTTTAAGGATGTAAAATGCACATATACATACACACAAAAAAAGAGGACAAAATACCCTGCACTCCTGATGTGGGGTAAAGCCCCCGCATGTTCACACTATATCTATATGGGTATCTATCTATCTATCTATGCAATCTACATATTAACTCTGTTACTGCACAAACTTGCAGAAAAAGGGGAAAACATGAGACAAAACATAATACTTCCCTTTTTGTTCTGAGCTTACACTATAGACCCGCACTATACTGAGATTTTGGATGAAAACTTAGTAGTGTTTGCTGAAATTCTGAGATTTCAACTAAACCTGACAGTAATAGGTGTATTTAACATTCTGGTGAGCAGTCAACATACACACGCACGCACGCACACACACACACACACACACACACACACACACACACACACACATATATATATATATATATATATATATATATATATATATATATATATATACATACACACACACACATATGTATATGTATGTGTGTTTTTATATATATATATATATATATATATATATATATATATATATATATATATAAAATATGCATACAAATGGGGTCCATTCAAACTCTCAAGAGTTCGAGCTCTTGAATTATTGGCTGCAGACTTCGAAACTTTTCAAATGTTGAAACTGTTTAGCTGCATGAGATTGTGGTACAGTGGGAATCAGGGAATTTGCCATTCCCCACTTAGTGCTATCTCGGAGTTAATATATAGAATTAACATGGGTTGTAGCCCCCCCTGCAAAAAATAGTTTTGTTTTGCTCTGAATCATTGTGATTCAAAATCTTGTGTAAACCTCAAGATGCACGCCCTCGAAGCCCTCCTCAGTATGGAGAACATCGATGTCTGTGCAGTGACTGAAACCTGGTTCAAGGCTCCTGAGAGCACCCCAGCACTATCAGGTTTTACCTCATATCATGCTTTCCGGCCCCAAAACTTGGACCGAACCACAAAAGGAGGGGGAGTATCCATATTCATCAAAGATACCCACACCTCCAGGTTAATGGCAACGCACGAAGCATCGGAGACCATCCAGGTGCAACTAGCCATAGGCAAAACTGCCTTACAGTTTGTAGCATGCTACAGACCACCCTCTCAAACTCAGGAACCCCACACAGCCTTCCTGAAGACACTGGAGAGTATGAATGTCTCTCCAAATACCATCATATTGGGAGACTTCAACTACCCAAACATAGACTGGGAACATTACTCAAGCCCCAACACCCTAGCCCAAAGGTTCCTAGAATTCATAAACTCAAATGCGATGGAACAACTAGTCACCATTCCCACAAGAGGAGACAATATACTAGACCTGATCATCACAAACACGGGGACAAAATGCTCCACACCAGAAGTATATCCCTCTTTGGTAAGATCAGACCATAAATTAATCTCACTGGAAATCCACATCCTGCCCCCACCCCCTGCACAAAAGACCACAGTGAAGAACTTCTCAAAAGCCAACTTCACACTTCTTAAGACTGAAGTGGTATCCTTCAAGGCCCCTGAGCCAGTGGAAACCACAACCCACACTGCTGAATCCTTTACAAATGCCTTCTACGGGCACCTTCAAGAATGCATGGATCATGCAATCCCAAATAAAACCAAAACCCATTCCCCCAAAGGCAGGCGCCCGGTCTGGTGGACCCCAGCCATAAACAAACTTTACAACAGGAGGAGGAA
This sequence comes from Protopterus annectens, assembly GCF_019279795.1. Lineage (NCBI taxonomy): Eukaryota > Metazoa > Chordata > Ceratodontiformes > Protopteridae > Protopterus > Protopterus annectens. The sequence goes on along the minus strand of NC_056748.1, from coordinate 130,236,425 downwards.
GCTACTACATGACAGAGCAAAATCCCTAAAAGGGAAGGCATCTCTGATCAGTACTAGCAAAAAACTACGATCACTCATAAAATCATCCAAGGCCAACTTTGAGAGAAAAATCGCAAAAGACACAAAAGACAATCACAAGGCCTTCTTTAGCTATGCTAGAAACCTGGGTGGAAACTCCCAGATATGCTCAGAGTTAGTCCAAAATGACACAAAATACACTGAACCCACTGACATTGCCAACATTCTGGCAGACAGGTTCAGTACAAATTTCTCCTCCCCCTCCCCCCCAAAAGGAGAAATAACCATCCCAGCAGAGTGTAGCCTCCCTAACATCCCAGATGCCCAGGTGAGAGCCACCCTCTCTAAAGCTAAAATCACAGCATCAATGGGACCGGACGGTGTCCCGGGCTGTGTGCTACATGAACTCCAAGAGGAACTAAACCCACACATAAGGCTGCTGTTTAATCTTAGCCTTACTACAGGATACGTACCCAAAGAGTGGCGTACGGCAACAGTGGTCCCACTTCACAAAGGCGGTGCTTCTACGGACCCTGGAAATTACCGCCCCATAAGCTTGACGAGCCTGGTCTGCAAAGCTATGGAGAGGATCATTATGGAACTCATAAACAAAGACATTGGGGACCTACATACATTGGATCCTACCCAATTTGGCTTTGTCAAGGGCAGATCCTGCCTTTTGAACTTGGTCGACTTTTTGAAACAGTCACTAAGGCCATTGATGAGGGTAAGGCAGTTCACACAGCCTACCTTGACCTTGCAAAAGCCTTTGACACAATACCCCACTCGGGCATCATAGACAAACTCACCAGCTTAAATGTAAACCCATATATCACAAGATGGGTTGCAAACTGGCTCAAGGACAGAACCCACAGGGTCAGAGTTGCTGGAGCTATGTCAGACTCTAAGCCAGTCACAAGCGGTGTCCCACAGGGCTCAGTCCTGGGACCCCTCTTGTTCGGCATTTATTTTTCCGAGGTACAGGCAAACATAGGAGGATTGTGGCTGACAAAGTTCGCAGATG
>NC_056748.1:130210383-130227883 GCF_019279795.1 Protopterus annectens | reverse complement strand
TTTAAATGGTTATAATGAGAGTGCTCACCTGCTCAACTGTATGTTCCCATCTTGTTGCCTGTTTAAGCACATCAGGGAGTATGGTCTGTTATCAGAATATACTCTTGGCTGAAATGTTACTATTTTAGTGAAATGGACACTAACTTGATTGAAAGGCATTCTGTTTCAGCAGCGAAACACTTGGCTTCTGCTCTACTGAATTTATGACTTATAAAACATAAGGGATATTCTTTCCCATAAAAGGCCTGTGATAGTACTGCCCCTAGGCCAACCTCAGATACATTAGTGTAGACTAGGATAGGCCTGCTGAAATTTGGAAATGCTAAGATAGGCTCTGAACACAGTCTTTGCTTCAACTGCTTAAATGCATCATCTACCTGTAGTGTCCACTTAGGGGCAGTTTTGTTTTTGTCATATCCATATAATAGCATGCTCTTGATGCAAAATGGAGGACAAATGTTTGGTAGTACACAGCTAACCTCAAGAATGCCCTCACTTGTTTCTTACTGCTTGGAACATAGAAGTTTCTCACTGCTTCTAATTTCTCTTTTTGAGGCCTATCAATTCCCCTGCCTATTCCATACTCTAAAGTACTTCACCTCTGTCATGCTTAAGTTGCTCTTGGAGGCATTAACAGTTAGCCTGACTTATCTCAGAAGGTTAGTGCAGCCTGAACTTAGCTAGATGGGAGTCCTGATCCTTATAGCGTATATTGATGTTGCTTAGGTAGGTAGCATCACCTTTAAGTTTCTGTTTATTAATCTTTGAAAGGATGTAGGGTCACCATCTAGCTCAAAAATGACAGTCTACATGAATAAACCCTCTGCTGTTGAAAAGACTGCATTTTCTCTGGTTTCATCTGTTGGGGAAATTTGACAATATACCTCTGTCAGGTCTAATGTAGTCAAAAACCTTGACTTACCCAAACTTTTATTAGTTTGTCAGTCCTAGGCACGGATTAGCTGTCAAATTCTGAAATGCTTTTTCACCTTCCTGAAATCATTACAGAACTTGATTTTTCCATCAGACATTGGGACTAATGAATCGAGGCTGTTTCATTCAATTTTGACTCCTTTATCACCCTGTATCTTAAGCATTTTTGTACTTTCTCTTGCACAGCCTTTCTCTGTGATGCTATGACGTTAGTATTTTCTAAGGTTTTAAGTTAAGTTTTGTCCTGGAATAGCCTTAAAATAATGTCAAATCAAATGTGTTCTGTCTGGTATTCTGAAAAACGTCCTTGTTTCTTGAACAGAAACTCTTTTATCACTTGTTTTTAAAGCTTAGATAGCTTGTCATTTACCTTCTCTGTAGGCATAGAGTCAGTTTTCTTTCTTTAGAACTATCAATTTCTGCCAGTAACTTAACTATAGAGGCATTCACTACTTTCCATGGTTTCAGAACTTTGATATGGTACGTACCTGTTTTGTTCTTCTTTTTCAAGTCTGTCAAATCATGTAGTTTATGTAATTTAATTTTTGTATTATTTAAAACCAACCCTGCTTTTTAATCAATAATTTGTTTTCTATTGGGGGACAAACACTAACGTCTGGTCTCCATATTTAAAGTCCTTGGATTTCTGTTATACACCCCCTGTTGTCTAGAATGATCCTGTACTGTGATTATCACTGCACTCATTGCAAGCATTCCTTGCCCTGGAGGATGCTGACATTTGTACAGTCACAGAAACCTGGTTCAAAGCTGCGGACAGCACCCCAGCAATATCAGGTTACTCATCCTATCATACATTCGGACCCCAAACAATGGGCAGCAAAGCAAAAGGAGGTGGAGTTTCAATATATATTAAAGACACACACACCGCCAGGTTAGTTAAACAGTATGACACACAGGAGACACTTCAGGTGCAGTTGACAAGACTCCTATTAAAATAATAACTAGCTACAGGTCCCCAACTTTGACTCAAGATTCCCACTCCACCTAATTGGACCTCTTTGAATCTATCAAGATTTAACTCTTTCTCCTGATCCTGGGTGAATTTAACTATTCAACCATAGACTGGAAGAACTACTCATGCCAAAACACAAATGCCCAGAGATTCCTTGATTTCATCCATATAAATGCCTTGGACCAGCAGGCCGACACCCCCACAAGAGGTGAAAATATCTTGGACTTGGTATTAACCAACATGAGTAACCACTGCAACATTCCTACAGTGTCATCATCCCTGGTAAGATCTGACCACAACGCAGTCAGTTTTGAAGTCACCATCTCCCCCAACCCCCCCCCCCCCCTTAGCTATGATCAAACAAAAAAACTTCTCCAAAGCTGATTACAACCTCCTGAGGGAAGGTATAAACAGCTTCACAGACCCCTCACCCTCCATTGGAACTGGCACATATGTCCAAACCTACACCAAAGTACTATATGAGTATTTATATACCTGCATGGAATCAGGAATACCTGACAGGACAAAATCCTCCGCCTCATGGAAGAGTAAACCTGTCTGGTGGACATCTGCAATAAATAAACTTTATAATAAAAGGAGAAAATTGCTGTCCAGGAGCAAGAAGGAGCAGGTGCCTAATTGGAAGCAATCTCTCCTTAGCCTGAACAAGGAAATTAGAGCACTAGTGAAATCCTCCAAAGCAAACTTTGAGTCCAAACTGGGCACATCTACTAAAGACATTCATAAGAACTTCTTCACATATGTCCACAATCTCAAAGGAAGCACTCAGATCTGCTCAGGACTGGTGGTAAAGGACACTACATACACAAATGCTGTAGATATAGCCAACTTGCTGGCAGACAGGTTCAGTGAAAACTTTGCCCCTCAGTGCCCCATCAGTAAATAAGGACATCCCTGGCACCTGCCCCCCCCCCCTATCTCTAGGGAGCAAGTCATCACTACCCTTTCAAAGACAAAAACATACAGCCACCATGGGACCTGATAACATCCCAGGCTTTATCCTACACGAACTCAGGCAGGAACTTGCAACACCATTAGGTACCCTATTCAACCAAAGCCTGAGTATTGGCTTCTTCCCAGCTGAGTGGAAGACATACACTGTCATCCTGTTGCACAAAGGTGGAACATCCTCTGATCTGGTAAATTATAGACCCATCAGCCTAACTAGCCTGATCTGCAAGGCCATGGAATGGATTATCATGGACCTCATTAACAAGGACACTGGCAACCTCCAAACACTTGATCCCACACAGTTTGGTTTCATCAAGGGGATATCATGCCTGTTAAATTTGGTTGATTTCAATGAGACAGTCACCAAAGCCATGGATGAAGGGAAGATGGTGCACACCACCTACCTTGACTTGGCCAAAGCCTTCAATACTATACCTCATTCAAGTATAATAGATAAACTCTCTCAATTAGGCATCAATCCATATGTTACTAGATGGGTAGCAAACTTGACTCACTGATAGAACCCACCTCGTCAAAATAGGGGAAGCCACCTCAAGCAGTAGACCTGTAATGAGCGATGTACCCCAGGGATCGGTCTTGGAGCCTCTGTTGTTTGGAATATACTTTTCTAAGGTGCAAGCCAAAACCAGTGGGCTATGACTGGCCAAGTTTGTAGATGACTGCAAGCTGGGTGCTGTCACTGGTTCCCCTAGTGATGCGGACATACTTCAAGAGGGTCTCACTCAAACAAATGACAGGTGCCAGAAATATGGCCTCAAACTGAATTTCAAAAAAATGCATCATCATCCCCTTTGGGGGCAGTTACACCCCCATAAAGTATCACATTAATAAAAAGGTCCTAAGCACGCAATCAGTTGTGAGGGACTTGGACACCCAGGTTGATAGCAAACTGACTTTTGACCACCATATTGCCTCCGTTGTATGGAAAGCTTTCTACTTGGCCCACCTTATTAGGAAGGGTATCTCATCCAGGGACGAGCAGGTCATAACATCCCTGTATTCTTCCCTTATAAGACCTATTATTGGGTACAATACCTCTTTTGGCATGTACCTTACAAAGCACATGCAGCAGCTGGAGAGACCACAAAGGTTCCTCACCAGGAAATTCTAGGGCCTCACACATCTACCCTACACAGATAGGCTAAATGCCCTGTCCCTCTACTCAGTCTCATACAGACTCCTCAGAGGTGACCTCTGTCTGGCATACAAAGCAATCTCAGACCCCACCTCGATGGGACAGCTGCATATCTGCAAGTGAAGCTCCAGTTGAGTAACCCACATGCATGACCTCAACTTGTTCTGTGACATCAATAGAACTTGTAGTCGGGACAATTTTGTGTCCTAGAGACTCCCCCTTCTGTGGAATAGGCTCCCTCTGTACGTCAAGCGGAAGGCCTCATTAACCCCTTTTAAGCACAATCTGGATAACTGGATGGGGCACAGAAAATACACCCCTGGGATTCTACCTGTGTCCCTGCTGGATAGGGGCATCAGGTGATGACTTGTCGGAACATGAACTAAATTTTTGGCTAAGCTTGTAAGCGCCTCAAGGCCAATAGCCTAGTAACTTCCTATGATCCTTTCAACCAAATTTGTTGGCATAGTCTTTTACGAGACTTTTAACTACTGTTTTCTCTTTCTCCTAAGATTCTGGCAATATCTAAGAGTCCACAAAGGTTTGTTCCATACATCAACTCAAAATGACTATATCCTGTTAAGGCTTATGGAACTTCTTTAATGACAAACAGGAATTATGGTATTAACTGGTCCCAGCTGTTACTATCTTTATCAAAAGATTTCTCAGGCTAGATTTTAATGTTAGGTTAAAAATGCTCCACTAACCAATCTGGCTGGGGATGGTACTCTGAGATGTTTAATTGCTGGACCTTGCATTATTCTGGACATAAATGGAGATCCTGGTCAGTGTGAATTTTCTTAGTTATCCCTAATCTGGGAAAATAATAACACTAGCACTCTAGGTATGGATTTAGCATTAGCCTTAAATAGTGTAACAGCCACAGGGTACTTAGTTGTCTATTCCAAAATAACTAGAATGGACTCAAACCCATAGCTGGAGTATACTAATGTCTCAACAATGTCAGGACTCAAACCCAGAGCTGGATTATACTAATGTCTCAAAAATGTCAGGACTCAAACACATAGCTGGATTATACTAATGTCTCAACAATGTCAGGACTCAAACCTAGAGCTGGATTATACTAATTTCTCAACAATGTGAATACCAATACTTTCTACTGACACATCTATAATGGGCACTGGAAGCAAAGAATGTTTGTATCCTGGATGAGAGTCTCTCTTCTCACATTTGGAGTATCCGTATCCAGTACACAAGTTCTCAACTTCTTTATTCCTGACATGTAAAACCATGCTTGGATCCATGCTTTAGTCTTATAAATTTCTAGGTTGCCCTCCTAATATAGAACTATGTTTGAGCCTCAACACTACATTTCTGAATGACTGGGGGTATAATATTTCATGTACTGCTTCCTCTCTGTCCTTATTAACTGTGCACAATAAATCATTTTGTAAATGAAAGTACAAGTAAGAAGTGGGAATATTTGGTTTAGCTTCTCTCTCTATCTTATTTTTTCTTGCTGGGTTCAAAGTATCATATTCCCATTGTGCCTTATTAAAGTTTGTTCAGCTTACTAAAGAAACAAGAAAAAATGAGTAAGGAAGAGGTATTAACTGATCCTAAAGAATAACGATATGAGTTGCCTTTCTAAGGGAAAGAGTTAAACATTAAGACCCCGGTGACTGGTTTGGTCGGAAAAGAGGTACAGCCATCTATTTCAGAACATCCTCCCATCCACATAAAATAAAGTTCATTCCTGTTCATTGGGAAACAGAAAATATACCCCAGGACTGCCCCTGTACAACTAATGGACAGATGCAGTGACTAAATGCTTTATTCCATGCATCATCATCATCATCATCATCATCAACAACACCCCCCTTTTATGCAATTTTTCTACGTGGGATTGGGGTACCATGTCAACTGTCACCATCTCTCTTGAATCAATACCAGTCTCCTATCTTCTTCAAAACTCATGCCCGACTGTTGCAAGTCTTCTCACACACAATCCATCCACCTCTTTGCTGGACGCTTTCATTTCCTCTTGACTTCGTCTTGTCAGTCCTAAATCTTCTTCACCAGGTTGCCTTCTGTTTTAGTGCATATGTTCCCAAACCATGCATAGGTTCCCCCCAGATTATCTATGGTATGATTCCAATTACTCTCATTAGGGTTAATATATAATTATTGACCATGGGATGTGGAAGGCCATTCTATGACCAAATGGGATAGGTTATTTTGAACACCAAAAGGAAAACTGTCTAGGCTTAATGGCCTGGAGGGGCAGCTAGCCTAGTACTTACCTATGACCCTATGAACCTATGAACAGACTGACCCTTAGAAAACTTCAGAGCTGACAGCCATCACCTTATTCATTTTTCTTGGTTTTTTGCTTTATGAAACTGATTTATTTGTATATGTTGGCTCAACAGGATTAATATTAGGGTTCTGTTTGAAGTTATCTCATTTCTCAGTAGACTAACCTGGCATTTTCCTTTCATTTTTTTAGGGTGCTCTTGCTCTGTCCCTATGTGAATGAACACCAGCCTCTCACTTTCTTTTTCTCCTTTATGTTGCTCTCCTTCTGTCTCAGTGTGAGTGAATACCACCCTCTCATTTTTGTTTTCTTCTCTAGGTTACTTACATTTCTCCTTTACCAGTACCTGTTGTCTAAGGTCTTCCGGTATTTGAACTTTTGCCTAACATTGACAGAATTGGGTTTTGGAACAATGACCAAGCACTGGTTTGCCTCTTTTACTACACTAGTGAAGTCTTTTTAGTTGTTAAATTTCTCCATCTCAGCATTCATCTGCTGCTTATAATTCCCACTTTCTGTGGCTTTCTGTTTTAGTTTGCTCAACTAGTCACTTCTGATCTCTGATCTGCAGGATTTTCAGGCTACAATATTTTACTGTGCAACTCCTTTTTTCTACTATCACTATTTCTGCAAAATGCTTTGATGTAGACATTTACTGATTTATCTCTTTAAATGTGGTTTGGGAACATGCAGGTTCTCTTTCTCACGCTCTAACTTTGGTCACATGATTGCACAGTTGGAACCAATACTATTCCCTGATCCTTGTTGGACTCATACTCCTATAAAAGTTTTCCTGGTGGTTGCTCTCCTGCTTTTCCAGGTTATTTAGAGGTGTGTTGTAGGCTTACCTGACTTGCTGGCTCCTATCCACCACTGATTATGTGGCCAATCAAAAGGACTACCTCCTTCCCATTACATCCACAAACTTTAAAGTGGGAAAAATCTTTCCTTATTATCATCATGTGGTTAAACTGGGAACTTCAATGGATGAACACTAATGCAGTTACAAGATGGCAACTTATCCATGAAACTACCTTTTGAAACACAGTTTGTGTTTCTACTTGAATAATGGGATACTGTTTCTCTTTCTCATGGATGGAGACTACTTCAGCTGATTTTTAATAAGAATCTTATTTTTACAGGCACATACTGTGCCTTTATAAGTGTAACCATAATACCTGAGTCTAGTAGCATTTGCAGATCTCTGCCATCAGTAAATTCATTGCTCTTAAATAACTTTGCATTAGTACAATAGCAAAAAGCTGACACGACTATTCTTGCAATTTGTCATGTTTCATTGAGTGCATGCCAATAGTAGCATGTTACAGTTTTCATACATATAGCAATGGGGTCACTACCAGTATAAAATTTATCTAAATAACTACTTTACTACATTTAAAATGAGATATGTCTACAGCTGATACTTTCTGTTTAACAGAACTTGACACATGTTTTGTGATAAGTTTAGACTATTCAGTTTTAAATATAGTTTAATTGCATTACAGTCTCTCTACCAGTATATGAAAATTTTCAGTATAGTTATGGTCAGTTTGAAACAACTGCTTGCATAAAGAAGCAGGCTTTTAAATTAACCAACAGCTAAAATTTCTGTTATTTTACTTTTAGCATGTTGACCATCAGGACCTAGTCATAATGTAAGCACATGTTATAGAACTTATAGGTTGTATAAAACATTTGTAATGTCTAGGAAATCAAAAATAATGAAGTCATTGTTTGTTAGTTACATTAGACCCAAACTTGAGTATGGAACAACAATATGGAAACCCTATAAGAAAACAAGCAAGAGTAAACTGGAAAGAGTACAAGAGAAGTATACCAAGGGTATCCATGGATGTGAACATTTAAGTTATTATGAAAGACTAAAATATCTGAACTTGTACAGTGTCTCTTACAGATATTTAAGAGGAGATCTTATTCAGGTATATAGGGCATTTAGTGACAACTACCTCTGGGAATGTTTGAGGTTAACAAAAGTACTAGAGAATCATCAGACAACCTATGTAGAAGATTCTATAGGAATGAGAAGTGTACTAATTGGTTCTCTGACAGAGTAGCTGATGCATGGAACAAACTACCAAATTACATTAAACCAAGTACTAGTTTAGATATTTTTAAGAACGGCCTGGGTACTTATTATGGGAACAAGTGTTTTGGTATAATGGCAAGCTAGAAGGGCATTAATGCCAGTGCTTGAAATATTTGTATGTATGTATGTTTTAAATTGCATAAATGACATTGTAATATTTTGTTAGGAGAAACTGCCCAGCTTTGAAACTTCAGAACTTGTGCCTCAGGGGTAAAACCAGCTCTGGTTAGCAATGCCTTTTTCACTTTATCGTAGTCCCAATCAGTGTTGTGCTAGTTACTTAAAAGTAATAAGTTACTATTACTAGTTACTTTTCAGTTAAATTAATATATTACTATTACTTATTAGTTTTCTAAAAAAGTAATGCATTACTATTATTAGTTGCAAACTAAAGTAATGCATTACTTTTACATAAGTATAGTTTATCAATTATAATATTGAGATTTACTCACACAAGTAAGCACATGCATATGTGTATTATTAAAGCTGTATACACAATGTTACAATGATGATGAATAGCATTTAACAGTTGAAAAACTCCAGTAGACTAGTCTTTATAGCTGGGCGGCACAGTGGTGCAGCAGTTAACATTGTTACCTCACAGTAAGAGGTTCTCCAGTTCGAGTCTTGACTGGGGTGCCTTCCGTGTGGAGTCTGCTGCATGTCTCCCCTGTGTTCGTGTGGGTTTCCTCCAGGTGCTCCAGTTTCCTCCCACATTTGCAAGACATGCTGCAGGTGGACTGGACATTCTGAATTGACCCTAGATGTGAGTGTGCGTGTGCCTTCTGAGGAAGGTTGGGTGTCAGGCTGGCAACTTAACACCATAAAACTCTACTACCACTTGTTCTGCGGACTGATAATCCACCATGGTGACTCCTAATGGGACCAGCCAAAAGGTGGAGAAGAAGACTAGTCTTTATAGCTAGAGAGTCACAAATAATAATTATACCAAACCATATACTGCCAGCAACGTAAGACCTGTAGTCACATTGCTATTTGTCTGCTGTGTTAAACATTTTCTAGTGTTTCCTGCTGAAACTAGGGTAGCTAGTTGCTATAGCATAGTCCAACTCCAGGCCTACTGCTTCTAGAACTGTTTGTAGTGGTTTGTTTGTTCTGAGCACGTTTTCTGGCCATCTTGGATTGGAAGGGGCCTATCTGCACTTTTGGGACCTGACTGGTACAAGGCGGCCAGTCTAGAGTTTGAAATAAGCATCCTCATTGGTCTTTTTGAATTTTGTTAGAGTTTGTTTCAAGTTTTAGCTTCTGGTATTTGGGCCCTGCATCTGACCAGGTTTCTGCTTGTCTGTACCGAGCTGAACTGAGGTGGGCTTCCAGCCAAAACTCTGAGCTGAGATACTAGATGACTAGACGTTTCTGAGCTTCCAAAAACATAAGTTGCCTATTTTTTTCTTATTTATACTATTTACTGCACTTGTTTATTGCATGTTGCTTACATTTATACTGCATTTATTTACTGTGTACTAAACTACGCTGTTGTGCTGCAATTGCCTGCAGCACTGTGCCTGTAAAATTTAATTTTATTGCTGTTTTCACTGTTTAGCACGCTTTTTTTTGTTTCCACTGTTTGATATGTATTTTCTGGTATTTATTTCACTGTTTCAGAGCACAGCACTGCACACTACCACTCAATTGTGCGCCAAAGCCGGACAATTAAATTCAACAAATTTTCTCTTAAAACCCAGGTAGAAATATCCATTCACCAAGCTCCTCCATGATTGTTTCTGAAAAGCCACCCCTAGTAACAACATTCTTCAATCTAGCATTATAGACAGTTGGACTATCCTTGCTTCTCCTGCCAAATGTGATGACTTAGTTCTCTTGAAACAGAGTAGCAATTGCCTCAGGTAAACAGACAACCCTCTACAAATAACACAATCTAGTTCAGAGTGCGAGAGATATATTTACACCAAGAATCTAGAATCCATGCTCTCTCTCAATCAAAACAGTAGCATGGAGAAGGTTGTCAACTCACCCACCACTACATATTCACATAGTACCACTACTCATACAAATACCACTACATATACACATAGTACACATCAAACACGTAAATCCACATACTAGGATGTTCTCTCGAAAAACTTATCAAAACACCAGAGACATTCAAAACACAAGTCTGTTACAGCTAACAAAGCCTCCACAGCACCCATGCCACATAGCAACACCAGTGTCTCACCCAAGGTTTAGCACTCAAAAAACAAAATGTTCTTGTCTTTGGAGCCTCAATAATGAGACTCACGGATGTCCCACTCACCAGGATGGACAAGGAGAAAAGTCACTGTCAGTTGCCTGTCCAGTGCCAGGATTCACCAGCTCACGCATGTACTCATTTCTCTCAGCAACAAAAACTGTTATTACTCTGTCATAGTTCATGTTAGTGTGAATGACCTGAGGCATACCTAGTTGGACTATATGAAGAGAGACATGGTCGAGTTCTCTGAGTATGTATCCCAGGCAGGTATATCCCTAGCCTTGAGCAGCATACTACCCTCGCCTAAAATGATGCCACAGTATAAACAAAAAATGATTGATTTCAATAACTGCCTTTTTTTTGGTGTCATTCCAAGGGGATCCAGTTCCTGTCTGTCTGTGAAGCCATGGTCGACAAACCTCGCTGCTTTGCCAGAGAGGGTTTGCACCTGGAACCCCTAGGTTTTTGGCTGCTAGCAAAGGCACTTGTCTCCCCATAGTCCCTTTTTAGGGCAAGGTCTTGAAAACATTACAACATGAAATTAACCAATCAGAACAAAATAAGAGTCATGCTGGTAAATGCTAGGAGCTTAAACAAAAAAAACTTCATTCCCTGGAAGCACTTTTATCACTAGAAGATGTAGATGTCTGTGCATTCACAGAAACCTGGTTTAAGGTCTCAGAGAGTACCCTGACCTGGCAAGGCTACAATGCCTTCCACACCTTTAGACTGCAAAATGAATGTGTGAAAAACAAAGGAGGTGGTGTTTCAGTCTATACTAGAGATACATTCATTTCCCATCTAGTTAGACTGGACAACTCCATGGAGTTACTCCAGGTCCAGGTTACAGTGGGTAAGACCCCATTCAAGTCCTAGCCAGTTACAGATCCCCCACCATGGGTAATGACACCCATGAAGCCTACTTTACCAAACTGAAGACAATTCAAATTTTACCGAACGCACTGTTTCTGGGGGATTTCAATTATTCCACCATCAACTGGGACACCTAATCTCGTCCAAACTCCCTAGCACAAAAGTTCCTAAAGTTCCTTGACTTTGTGAATTCAAATACCCTGGAGCAAATTGTCCATATCCCGACAAGAGGAACAAACATTCTAGATTTGGTCCTCACCAACATGTCAAACTGGTGCACTGCTGCAACTGTTAGACCCTCATTGGTTAAAACTGACCATGAATCAGTCACCTTCAAACTGACTCTAACATCAGAACTCACAAAGGATGAAATTAGACTAAAAAACTTCACCAAGGCAAATTATACCCTCCTAGGAGAAGGTATAAATGCATTCCAAACCCCATCCCAAGTTGAAAGTGGTACCTATGTTGAAGCTTACACTAAATCCCTGTACAATGACTTGAATAGGTATATAAACTTGGCTTTACCACATAGAATCAAAGCCGGAGCTACAAGTATAATCAAGCTGCCACGGTGGACTTCCAGTATCAACAAACTCTACCATAAATGCAAAAAGTCGCTGTCCAAGAAAACAAAGAGAAGGACCCAACAATGGAAAAGCTCCCTCCTCAGCCTTAAGAGGCAAATAATACAACTTGTCAAATTCTCCAAGAGGTCCTTTGAGAGAAACCTAGCATGTACTGCCAAGGATAACCATAAGGCCTTTTACAGCTATGTATGTAACCTAAAGGGGTAGAACCCAAGCATGTGCAGAACTGATGGCCAATGGCATCACACACATTGACCCCATAGAGATAGCAAACCTGCTAGCAGATAGGTATGGTGAAAATTTCACTCCCTTATCCCCTACTAACTTACAACAAACCCTTCCCCAAATTCTCCCACCACCTTATGTATCTGAAGAGCAGATCCTCAAAGCCTTGTCCAAGGTAAAGAACACAGCCTCTATGGGACCAGATGACATCATGGGCTGTCTTCTAAACTGGCTAAAACATGAATTAACATCACCCCTAAGTACACTTTTCACTCATAGCCTAACCACAGGCTTTGTTCTTGTGGAATGGAGAACAGCTAAACTTATTCCCCTCCACAAAGATGGCCTAGCAACAGACCCAGGGAATTACAGACCCATAAGCCTGACCAGCCTCATCTGTAAGGGCATGGAACGTATCATTATGAACCTCATAAATAAAGACATAGGTGACCTCTAAAGCCTAGATCCTACCCAATTCAGCTTCATAAAGGGATCCTGCCTGTCAAATTTAGTGGATTTCTTTGAAAGTGTGACCAAGGCCATTGATGAGGGCAAATCTGTACACACAGCATACCTTGGCTTGGCAAAGACTTGGCAAAGGCTTTTGATACAATCCCACATTCAAGCATTACCAATAAACTTAGCAAACTGAATGTAAACCCCTTTGTTGTAATATGAGTTGCCAACTAGCTCACAAACCTGACATACATTATCAAAATGGCTGACTCCACATCAACCAGCAGACCTGTTACCAGCAGGGTGCCACACCGGTCAGTGCTGGGCCCCTTACTGTTTGGTATATACTTCTCAGAAGTTCAGGTCAAAACTAAAGGGTTGTGGCTGACCAAGACCAAGCAGACTAGGTGTAATCATTGAATCCCCAAATAATGTCAGTATACTCCAGGTGGGTCTTAAACAGACCAACAACTGGTTTATTAGTCATGGTCTCAAACTGAATGCAAAGAAATGTATCATCATTCCCTTCTGCACAAAAAATGAAGTGGTAAGGGACCTGGGATCACAGGTTGACTGCCACCTTAACTTCGACCACCACGTGTCACCACCACCACATTGTAAGGAAAGCTTTCCACGTATCTCACTTGATTAGTAAAGGCATTGCCTCAAAGAGCAAGAGAAGTTATAACCCCCCTACACTTGGCATTTATCTGGCCCATAATTGAGTATAATGCCCCATTCGGTATTTACCGTACTAAGCAGCTGCAGCAATTAGAGAGACATCAGAGCTTCTAACAAAGAAAATCAAATGCCTTCAGCATGTGCCTTACATGGACCAACTAAAGTCCCTGTCACTATTCTCCGCATCCTATAGACTTCTTCAGGGAGACTTATGCCAGGGCTACAGAGCTACCCAAGACCCAAACCTAAAGAACTTACTGCATATCCATAAATCAAATGGGTCTAGGGCTACCTGTTCCAGGGACTTAAATATGGCCTGTGACTTAAATAGGACATGCTAGAGGGTCAAATTTATATCCCAGTGATGGCCACGTCTTTGGAACAGGCTACCGATTCATGTGAAACACAGCACCTCTATGAAACTGTTCAAGAGAAACCTGGATGAGTGGATAGTACACTGTAAATTCTTGCCAGGGATAGTGCCCACAACCCTCCTGGACATGGGCAGTCATCACCAAATGCAATCTTGGGTATTGACTAGTACTTCTGTGTTATTACACTGGGTTGAAACGACTAGACTATGACCTCCGGGTCGATAGCCTAGTAATCTCCTATGATCCTATGAAAAACCTATCACATTTTGTCTGTTTTCAGTAGCTAAAATCGAAACCTGAAAATTTTAAAATTTTAAGTAGAGCATAACAAAAAATTGTCAAGACAAAAGTTGGTTGATTATAGACCCACCTGAAGCGTCCTGCTTGGTGCAGTGGGTTGGAGCGTCGGATGTTAAATCGATGAGTGGTGAGTTCAATTCTGATTGATGGCAGTATGGAGAAACAATGCTGTTTATTATACAGCAAGGTAAGGATATGATCTCTAGCAGGCTAGAATTGCCCCAGTGTTAGGGGGTGCTTGTGGATGAGAGTCCCACAGTACCAGGGCAGGGCTGGAGTCTGGTCATCATTAACTTTCACCTCCCTGCAGTGCTAAAATGAAGTAAATTTTGCTCCAGACTAATTCTAATGATCTATTATCAATACAACGTGCTATAAGTTGTGCCAACATTATGTTGTAATCTTTTATCCAAATTGCCCCTTCAAAGTCTCTATTACCTTCCCCCGGAAATTTTCTATCGATCTTTACGGGGTGATATTGCCCACATTGAGAACCACTGGTTTAAGCAAAAGTAACTCAAAAGTAATGCACATTGAAGTTACTAGTAACTAAAAAAAGTAATATATTTCTGTTACTTCATTACTATTTTGAAAAGGTTTCCAGTTATATTACTAGTTACTAGAAATTGTAAAATATTACAGTAATATATTACATATTGTAATATATTACATCTATCACGGGTCTTGATATTCAGTCCCTTCTAAGTCCATGAAGGCTAGTAATGAGTCCCCAGTTAACTGAGATGATAGGATTTTGTCCAAGTAACTCCGGTTCCATCCGTACTCCTGAGTCTGCTGATCAGATGCTGTCAGGTATGTCTCAAGGTCCTCTTCCCTGGTCTTCTGTTCTATTGGTAGAACAATTAAAGGGATACAGTCTATCACATAAAATGTCTAGAAGCTTGTTTTCTACAAGGTCTCTTTTTAGCCACACTTCACCCAGGACCAGTTTCCTCAGGACATACTTTCTTTTCCCATGAGCCCAGCTTTTTTAAATAGCACTGCTACAGCCCTTCTTTTTTTTTTTTTTAATCCATTGACTGTCTCATGCTCTTCTCAGATGGAGTACGGGGAGTGCCTTCTGTGTGGAGTCTGCATGTCCTACCCACGGTTGGGTGGCGTTCGAAAGACATGCATAAATGGGCGTGCCTTCATTGAAGGTTGGACGTTGAGCTGGCACCTCGGCGTTCGTGAAAATCTACTGCCAATCATTAGCAGACCGGAGTTCTGCTGTGGCGCCCCCTAACCGGGAAAAGCCGAAAGACAAACAACAACAACAACTGTCTCATGCTCTTCATTAAAAAACTTTAACACCTTAATACACCAAGATTCCTTCATTCCTTCCTTAAAGACAGAGGTTCATTTACAGCATAGCTTTTAAGGTAACAGTTTTATTTATAGTACTTAACAGCACATGTTCCATGCACAATGTTTACAGCAACAATATTTACATACTTTTATGACATTATTTTGACATGTCATCCGGCAAAAACACCACACTACATTACAATATATAGCTATAGAAATAGATACTGATATATAGATACTGACATATAAATATCAATACAGATATGAAATATACAGAGTCTACCCTATGATAAATAAAACATTCTGTACTGTACAGTAGCTTTATAGAATAGGTTTTGTGATCTGTGGCAAAGCCAGCATTACAAAATGCATTTCCCAAGCAGACCTCCACATATTCCATTTCTCTGCTTTTTATTCTTGTATTTTGTTAGTTTTATTTACTGTTCCCTGCTACTTTTAGTGGTGATAGCTGCATACGTAGTCTTTTGGCTTTAAACATGTCATGTATTTTTAAGAAGGGGTTGTCTCATGGATAATTGTCTACTGTATGCCTGAGGTAAATGTTAATATTTCTAACACTGTGAGGTATTTTTCTGGTATTATTTAGCAGTGTAAGAAGTCTGTATTCAGTTATGTTACTTTTTCATTTTAGATACAATTTGGTGTTTGTGTGTGTGTGTGTGTGTGTGTGTGTGTGTGTGTGTGTGTGTGTATGTGAGTGTATGTCTTATGATGGGGACCATTCAACTGTAACTTCTTTTTTCTTTCAGTCGCTTCCATTAAGGTTCACCACAGTGGATCATCTGTTTCCATTTCTTCCTGTCCTCTTCATCTTTCTCTGCCACACCAACCACCTGCATGTCCTCTCTCACCACATCCATAAACCTTATCTTAGGCCTTCCTCTTTTCCTCCTACCTGGCAGCTCTGTCCTTAGCATCCTTCTCCCAATATACCCAGCATATCTTCTCAGGACATGTCCAAACCAAAGCAATCTTGCCTCTCTGTCTCCAAACCATCCAATCCGAGCTGACCCTCTAATATACTCATTTCTAATCCTGACGATCCTTGTCACACCCAATGCAAATCTTAACATCTTTAACTCTGCCACCACCAGCTCTGACTCCTGTCTTTTCTTCAGTGCCACTGTCTCCACCCATATTACCTAGCTGGTCTCACTACCATCTTGTAGGCCTTCCCTTTCACTCTTACTGGTACCCATCTGTCACAAATCACTCCTGACACTCTCCTTCACCCACTCCACCCTGCCTGCACTCTCTCCTTCACCTCTCTTCCACACTCATCATTACTCTGAACTGCTGATCCCAAATATTTAAACTCATCCACCTTTGCCACCTCTACTCCCTGCATCCTCACCATTCTTCTGTCCTCCCTCTCATTCACAAACATATATTTTGTCTTTGTCCTGCTGACCTTCATTCCTCTCCTCTGTAGTGCATATCTCCACCTTTCCAGTGTCTCCATAACGTGTTCCCTACTCTCACTACAAATCACTATGTCATCCGCAAACATCATAGTCCACAGGGACTCCTGTCTGATCTTTTCTGTCAACCTGTCCATCACCATTGCAAATAAGAAAAGGCTCAGGACTGATCCTTGATGTAATCCCACCTCCACCTTGAATGCATCTGTCACTCCTACTTCAGACCTCACCACTCTCACACTGCCCTTGTACATATCCTGTACTACTCTTGCATACTTCTCTGCCACTCCCAACTTCCTCATGCAATACCACAACTGTAGCTGAATAAATTAAATATTCAAATGCATATTTTATACTTCAGAAGAGTATTTAAGCTTGCCAGGGCAACTACATTTTCCATTCCTTTCTGTTTATATAGCGCTGCTTTCTAATTTTGCAGACTCTAATTACTTCTTGCTTTTATGCTTTATTCTGCTTATTTTGGCCAGGTTTTACAGTAAATGATGTTTGTCATGGAATGGATATAGCAGAATGTATTATCCCTTTATTCTATTGCATTCCACCAGAAATATGCATTCGTGCCACAATACCATGAAATCCTGCTCTGATACACTAGT